>NW_028122530.1:0-93763 GCF_965194805.1 Balaenoptera borealis | reverse complement strand
ATACAAAAAATTCAAAACAGGCCAAAATTTTCAAGAAGATAGTATGAAGAGGTAAGTTTTACTCACTCTCTTATTAAAGAAAGGAAAATGGATAAAAGCTCCACCTCAGGAAGTATTAGACTCATGCAATCTAATCTACAAAAAGTTTCAACTCACACCAGTCGACTGACCATTGGCAAAAAGTCTACAAACAATAAATGCTGAAGAGGTTTTAGAGAACTGTGTACCCTCTAGCTGCTGGTGAGATGCAAAAGGGTTAAACGCTAATAATGAGAACAGAAAGGAGCTGCGTTGAAAAGGAAAAATTGAGGTACCATTCAATCCAGCAGGCGCACCAATGGGCCTCTCACCTGAGAAGACCAGAATGAAGAAGACCCGGGCTGCAAAACTGCACTGCAGCCTTATTCACCATAGCCAAGACAGTGAAGCAACCAAAATGTCCATCAACAGATGAAAGGATAAAGAAGAAGTGGTCCCATGTACACAATGAATACTAGCCATGGAAAACAATGAAACACTGCTCTTTGAGGCACCATAGATGATCTTGGAGATAATCACAGAACATGAGGTAAGTCGGAAAGCAGAAGTCCTATATCCTATGATATCACTTATAGGCGTTATCTAATAACTGACACAAATGAACATATTTCCACAGAGAAAGTCAATCACAGACTTATTAAAAAAAAAAACTATGCTTACCTAAAAGGAAAGGTGGGGGGAATGGATAAATGAAAGATTAGCGTTACCATATGTATACAAATACATATTATATACATATATCAAAAAGACCGACCATATAGCAAGGAAGGTTTACGGAACACTCTGTAATAATTTACAGGGGAAGAGGATCTCTACATAAATAGGTATATAGAATATGTAGATGAACCAGAGTGTGTACACCTTGGACAAGCAACATTCTAACCATTACCCCAATTGAAAAAATTAAAACAACGAACTAGGAGTAATGAGACATAAACTTATGGGGGGTTTTCCTGGCACATTCCATTCAAATTTACAACCTAGGCAAACGACTTCCAGAACGGCTCTGCTGCCCTAGTACCCAGATTTTGGGAATGGAGAAATGCTGCATCCTTGTGGCCGTTTCCCACCACAGCAGCTTTAAACCCACTGCAAAAGGTCACTAAATATTCACCAATTGCAGGTCTGTAAATGACACCTGCCCTCCAAAAAATACTGAGGTCGAAAATCGACCAAAAAATTCTAGAGTGCAACCTTCCAAAAAGAAAATTTGAAGAGGTATATTATACTCACACTTTTGTTCTTTTTTCTTTTAACAGAAAAGAAAAAGGCGTGGAAAAATGATGAATTGTAGGAATTTTTACAGACATGTAAACCCAAATTACAAACACCTATCAGCTCACACCAGTCAGAATGGCCATCAACAAATATGCTGCAAACAAGAAATGCTGACGTGATTGTGGAGAAGTGCGTACCCTCGATTCTAAGGGGACGTGGTAAGAGCCACTAATGAAAGCACAATTGAGGTGCCTTGAAAAGGTAAACGTTGAGCTACCATACCAGTCAATCAATCATAACCACTGCTGGGTCTATCACCTGAGAAAATGAAAATCAAAAATCACAGGCTGGCAATCCTGCCCTCCAGCAATATTTACCATAGGCAACACTTGGAAGCAAGGAAAATGTCCATCAACAGAGGAGTGCACCAAGAAGAAGTGGTCCATGTACACAATGGAATATTAGCCACGGAAAACACTGAAGCGCTGCTCTTTGAGGCACCACAGATGAGCCTGGAGATAATCACAAAACATGAAGTAGGTCGGAAAGCAAAAGACCTATAGCCTATAATATCACTTATGGTATTAACTAATAACTGACACAGATGAACATATTTCCAAAGAGAAAGACACTCACAGGCTTAGAAAACAAAACAAACTATGCTCATCTAAAAGGAAAGGAGGGGGGAAATTGAGAAATGAGGATTAGTGTTACTATACATATACAAATACATATTATATACATGTATCAAAAAGACCGAACATATAGCAAGGGAGGTCGATGGAACACTGTAATATTTTACATGGGAAGAGGATCTGTACATTAATAGACATACATAATGTACAAATGGACCAGATGGTGTACACCTAGGACAAACAATATTCTAAACTTTACCCAGATTAAAAAAATTTTAAAAACCAAGAAGAAGTAATGAGACATAAACTTATGGGGATTTCTCCTGGCAAATTCCATTCTAATTTACAACCTAGGACAATGACTTCCAGAAGGGCTCTGCTGCCCTAGTACCCAGATTGGGGAATGGAGAAAAGCTACCCTCCTTGTGGACGTTTCCCACAACAGCAGCTTTGAACCCACTGCAAAAGGTCACTAAATTTTCACCAACTTGCAGTTCTGTCAATGACACCTGCCCTCCAAAAAAATTTCTGGGGTCAAAAATCGACCAAAAAATTCAAAAGAGGGCAACCTTCGAAGAAGTCAATTTCAAGAGCTGTATTATACTTACGTTTTTTTTCTTTTAAGAGAAAAGAAAAAGGCGTAGGAATATGATGAATTTAAAAATTTAATGTCATGCATACCCATATTACAAAAACCTATCAGCTCACAGCAATCAGAATGGCCATTAGGAAAAATGCTGCCAAAAATAAACGGTGAAGGGAGTGTGGAGAAATGCGTACCCTCGGTTGTAAGGGGGGGCATGTAAAGAGCCACTAATGAAAACACAACGTAGGTGCTTTGAAAAGGGAAACATTGAGCTACCAGTCAATCAATCACAACCACTGCTTGGCCTATCACCTGAGAAAATGAGAATCAAAAATCACAGGCTGGCAAACCTGTACGCCAGCAATATTTACCATAGCCAGCACTTGGAAGCAATGAAAATGTCCATCAACCGAGGAATGCACCAAGAAGAAGTGGTCCACGTACACAATGGAATATTACTCTAATAATAAATATAAATTGAATTAAAAACAAACAAAAGCAAGGAGACATCAACATTTGTGGGTTTATCCGGGCACATTGCACTCTAATTTATAACCGAAGAACACCACTGGCCGGTAGGTCTGTTTCCCTAGTACCAGCATGGGGAACGTAGAAAGGCTGCCGCTCTCTGGCCATTACCTGCAAAAGCAGGTTTAAAGCCTGAGCTAATGGTCACTTCATATGAACAAGTACTTCAGGGCTGTAAATGAAACCTGCCCTCAAAATGTCTTGAGGGAGATAATGGCCAAAATATTTCAAATGGTGACACATACTTTAAGAAAACACTTTGAAGAAATAAGCTCTAATCACAGCTGGAAAAATAAAAGGACATGTCTTAAAGCTCAATTTCAACACATTATGAGACACATGCAAATTCAACCACAAAGAGGTATCAGCTCACACCACTCAGAATAACCATCAGCAAAAACTACAAAGAATAAATGCTGAAGGTGCTGGGAAGAAATACATACCCTCCACTTTAAGTGGGACGTAACCTGGAAAGAGCCACTAAGGAGAACAGAATAGAGGTGCCTTTAAAAGGTAACCATTGAGCTACCATATGATCTAGCAGACCTATGCCTAGACCTATAAACGAAGAAGAGAGAATTGGAAGGACACAGGCACGCAAATCTACATTGCATAGTATTACAATAGCCAAGATATGGAAGTAACCAAAAAGTCCACCGACAGATGGGTGGACAAAGAAGTACTGCTACCTGTACAGATGGAATAAGAGCTAGTGAAAAAATGAAACAATGCCATTTGCAGCACCATAGATGAGTCTAGAAGTAATCACGCAACTTGGAGTAAGTGAGAAAGCGAAAGACACATATCCTATCATATCACATATAGGTGTTACCTAAAAAATGATACAAACAAAAGATATTTCCACAGAGAAACACTATCATAGATTCATTAAAAAAACTTATGGTTCACCAAATGGAAAGGTGTGAGGATTGGATACATTACCATATTGAGGTTAACAGAGAGATACAAACACATGTGAAATATATAATCACCAAAGACCTACGCAATACCAAGAGAAGACTACTCAACATTGTGTCATAACCTACATGGGAAAAGGATCCGAAGAATAGATATATGCATATGTGTGAAAGAACCACATCTTGCACACCTAGAACAAACAAAACATTGTAATCAAGTTTGCTGTGATAAGAAATAAAAATTAAGTCAAATACCAACAAGAAGTAATGAGACATAAACTTAAAGGGCTTTTTCCTCGCACATTCCATTCTAATTTACAACCTAGAACACCACTTCCAGTAAGGCTCTGTTGCCCTAGAAACCAGATTTGGTAAAGGAGAAATGCTGCCGCCTTGTGGCCGATTCCCGCAAGAGCAGCTTTTAACCCACAGCTAATGGTCACTTACCATTCACAAGGACTCAGGGCTGTAAAGGACACCTGCCCTCAAAATTGTGCTGAGGTAGGGAATGGATACAAAAAATTCAAAACAGGCCAAATTTTCAAGAAGATAGTATGAAGAGGTAAGTTTTACTCACTCTCTTATTAAAGAAAGGAAAATGGATAAAAGCTCCACCTCAGGAAGTATTAGACTCATGCAATCTAATCTACAAAAAGTTTTCAACTCACACCAGTCGACTGACCATTGGCAAAAAGTCTACAAACAATAAATGCTGAAGAGGTTTTAGAGAACTGTGTACCCTCTAGCTGCTGGTGAGATGCAAAAGGGTTAAACGCTAATAATGAGAACAGAAAGGAGCTGCGTTGAAAAGGAAAAATTGAGGTACCATTCAATCCAGCAGACGCACCAATGGGCCTCTCACCTGAGAAGACCAGAATGAAGAAGACCCGGGCTGCAAAAACTGCACTGCAGCCTTATTCACCATAGCCAAGACAGTGAAGCAACCAAAAATGTCCATCAACAGATGAAAGGATAAAGAAGAAGTGGTCCATGTACACAATGAATACTAGCCATGGAAAACAATGAAACACTGCTCTTTGAGGCACCATAGATGATCTTGGAGATAATCACAGAACATGAGGTAAGTCGGAAAGCAGAAGTCCTATATCCTATGATATCACTTATAGGCGTTATCTAATAACTGACACAAATGAACATATTTCCACAGAGAAAGTCAATCACAGACTTATTAAAAAAAAACTATGCTTACCTAAAAGGAAAGGTGGGGGGAATGGATAAATGAAGATTAGCGTTACCATATGTATACAAATACATATTATATACATATATCAAAAAGACCGACCATATAGCAAGGAAGGTTTACGGAACACTCTGTAATAATTTACAGGGGAAGAGGATCTCTACATAAATAGGTATATAGAATATGTAGATGAACCAGAGTGTGTACACCTTGGACAAGCAACATTCTAACCATTACCCCAATTGAAAAAATTAAAACAACGAACTAGGAGTAATGAGACATAAACTTATGGGGGGTTTTCCTGGCACATTCCATTCAAATTTACAACCTAGGCAAACGACTTCCAGAACGGCTCTGCTGCCCTAGTACCCAGATTTGGGAATGGAGAAATGCTGCATCCTTGTGGCCGTTTCCCACCACAGCAGCTTTAAACCCACTGCAAAAGGTCACTAAATATTCACCAATTGCAGGTCTGTAAATGACACCTGCCCTCCAAAAAATACTGAGGTCGAAAATCGACCAAAAAATTCTAGAGTGCAACCTTCCAAAAAGAAAATTTGAAGAGGTATATTATACTCACACTTTTGTTCTTTTTTCTTTTAACAGAAAAGAAAAAGGCGTGGAAAAATGATGAATTGTAGGAATTTTTACAGACATGTAAACCCAAATTACAAACACCTATCAGCTCACACCAGTCAGAATGGCCATCAACAAATATGCTGCAAACAAGAAATGCTGACGTGATTGTGGAGAAGTGCGTACCCTCGATTCTAAGGGGGACGTGGTAAGAGCCACTAATGAAAGCACAATTGAGGTGCCTTGAAAAGGTAAACGTTGAGCTACCATACCAGTCAATCAATCATAACCACTGCTGGGTCTATCACCTGAGAAAATGAAAATCAAAATCACAGGCTGGCAATCCTGCCCTCCAGCAATATTTACCATAGGCAACACTTGGAAGCAAGGAAAATGTCCATCAACAGAGGAGTGCACCAAGAAGAAGTGGTCCATGTACACAATGGAATATTAGCCACGGAAAACACTGAAGCGCTGCTCTTTGAGGCACCACAGATGAGCCTGGAGATAATCACAAAACATGAAGTAGGTCGGAAAGCAAAAGACCTATAGCCTATAATATCACTTATGGTATTAACTAATAACTGACACAGATGAACATATTTCCAAAGAGAAAGACACTCACAGGCTTAGAAAACAAAAACAAACTATGCTCATCTAAAAGGAAAGGAGGGGGAAATTGAGAAATGAGGATTAGTGTTACTATACATATACAAATACATATTATATACATGTATCAAAAAGACCGAACATATAGCAAGGGAGGTCGATGGAACACTGTAATATTTTACATGGGAAGAGGATCTGTACATTAATAGACATACATAATGTACAAAAGGACCAGATGGTGTACACCTAGGACAAACAATATTCTAAACTTTACCCAGATTAAAAAAATTTTAAAAACCCAAGAAGAAGTAATGAGACATAAACTTATGGGGATTTCTCCTGGCAAATTCCATTCTAATTTATAACCTAGGACAATGACTTCCAGAAGGGCTCTGCTGCCCTAGTACCCAGATTGGGGAATGGAGAAAAGCTACCTCCTTGTGGACGTTTCCCACAACAGCAGCTTTGAACCCACTGCAAAAGGTCAGCAAAAGGTCACTAAATTTTCACCAACTTGCAGTTCTGTCAATGACACCTGCCCTCCAAAAAATTTCTGGGGTCAAAAATCGACCAAAAAATTCAAAAGAGGGCAACCTTCGAAGAAGTCAATTTCAAGAGCTGTATTATACTTACGTTTTTTTTCTTTTAAGAGAAAAGAAAAAGGCGTAGGAATATGATGAATTTAAAAATTTTAATGTCATGCATACCCATATTACAAAAACCTATCAGCTCACAGCAATCAGAATGGCCATTAGGAAAAATGCTGCCAAAAATAAACGGTGAAGGGAGTGTGGAGAAATGCGTACCCTCGGTTGTAAGGGGGGGCATGTAAAGAGCCACTAATGAAAACACAACGTAGGTGCTTTGAAAAGGGAAACATTGAGCTACCAGTCAATCAATCACAACCACTGCTTGGCCTATCACCTGAGAAAATGAGAATCAAAAATCACAGGCTGGCAAACCTGTACGCCAGCAATATTTACCATAGCCAGCACTTGGAAGCAATGAAAATGTCCATCAACCGAGGAATGCACCAAGAAGAAGTGGTCCACGTACACAATGGAATATTACTCTAATAATAAATATAAATTGAATTAAAAACAAACAAAAGCAAGGAGACATCAACATTTGTCATCAACATTTGTGGGTTTATCCGGGCACATTGCACTCTAATTTATAACCGAAGAACACCACTGGCCGGTAGGTCTGTTTCCCTAGTACCAGCATGGGGAACGTAGAAAGGCTGCCGCTCTCTGGCCATTACCTGCAAAAGCAGGTTTAAAGCCTGAGCTAATGGTCACTTCATATGAACAAGTACTTCAGGGCTGTAAATGAAACCTGCCCTCAAAATGTCTTGAGGGAGATAATGGCCAAAATATTTCAAATGGTGACACATACTTTAAGAAAACACTTTGAAGAAATAAGCTCTAATCACAGCTGGAAAAATTAAAGGACATGTCTTAAAGCTCAATTTCAACACATTATGAGACACATGCAAATTCAACCACAAAGAGGTATCAGCTCACACCACTCAGAATAACCATCAGCAAAAACTACAAAGAATAAATGCTGAAGGTGCTGGGAAGAAATACATACCTCCAACTTTAAGTGGGACGTAACCTGGAAAGAGCCACTAAGGAGAACAGAATAGAGGTGCCTTTAAAAGGTAACCATTGAGCTACCCATATGATCTAGCAGACCTATGCCTAGACCTATAAACGAAGAAGAGAGAATTGGAAGGACACAGGCACGCAAATCTACATTGCATAGTATTACAATAGCCAAGATATGGAAGTAACCAAAAAGTCCACCGACAGATGGGTGGACAAAGAAGTACTGCTACCTGTACAGATGGAATAAGAGCTAGTGAAAAAATGAAACAATGCCATTTGCAGCACCATAGATGAGTCTAGAAGTAATCACGCAACTTGGAGTAAGTGAGAAAGCGAAAGACACATATCCTATCATATCACATATAGGTGTTACCTAAAAAATGATACAAACAAAAGATATTTCCACAGAGAAACACTATCATAGATTCATTAAAAAAACTTATGGTTTCACCAAATGGAAAGGTGTGAGGATTGGATACATTACCATATTGAGGTTAACAGAGAGATACAAAAACATGTGAAATATATAATCACCAAAGACCTACGCAATACCAAGAGAAGACTACTCAACATTGTGTCATAACCTACATGGGAAAAGGATCCGAAGAATAGATATATGCATATGTGTGAAGAACACATCTTGCACACCTAGAACAAACAAAACATTGTAATCAAGTTTGCTGTGATAAGAAATAAAAATTAAGTTCAAAATACCAACAAGAAGTAATGAGACATAAACTTAAAGGGCTTTTTCCTCGCACATTCCATTCTAATTTACAACCTAGAACACCACTTCCAGTAAGGCTCTGTTGCCCTAGAAACCAGATTTGGTAAAGGAGAAATGCTGCCGCCTTGTGGCCGATTCCCGCAAGAGAGCTTTTACCCACAGCTAATGGTCACTTACCATTCACAAGGACTCAGGGCTGTAAAGGACACCTGCCCTCAAAATTGTGCTGAGGTAGGGAATGGATACAAAAAATTCAAAACAGGCCAAATTTTCAAGAAGATAGTATGAAGAGTAAGTTTTACTCACTCTCTTATTAAAGAAAGGAAAATGGATAAAAGCTCCACCTCAGGAAGTATTAGACTCATGCAATCTAATCTACAAAAAGTTTTCAACTCACACCAGTCGACTGACCATTGGCAAAAAGTCTACAAACAATAAATGCTGAAGAGGTTTTAGAGAACTGTGTACCCTCTAGCTGCTGGTGAGATGCAAAAGGGTTAAACGCTAATAATGAGAACAGAAAGGAGCTGCGTTGAAAAGGAAAAATTGAGGTACCATTCAATCCAGCAGGCGCACCAATGGGCCTCTCACCTGAGAAGACCAGAATGAAGAAGACCCGGGCTGCAAAAGCTGCACTGCAGCCTTATTCACCATAGCCAAGACAGTGAAGCAACCAAAATGTCCATCAACAGATGAAAGGATAAAGAAGAAGTGGTCCATGTACACAATGAATACTAGCCATGGAAAACAATGAAACACTGCTCTTTGAGGCACCATAGATGATCTTGGAGATAATCACAGAACATGAGGTAAGTCGGAAAGCAGAAGTCCTATATCCTATGATATCACTTATAGGCGTTATCTAATAACTGACACAAATGAACATATTTCCACAGAGAAAGTCAATCACAGACTTATTAAAAAAAAACTATGCTTACCTAAAAGGAAAGGTGGGGGAATGGATAAATGAAGATTAGCGTTACCATATGTATACAAATACATATTATATACATATATCAAAAGACCGACCATATAGCAAGGAAGGTTACGGAACACTCTGTAATAATTTACAGGGGAAGAGGATCTCTACATAAATAGGTATATAGAATATGTAGATGAACCAGAGTGTGTACACCTTGGACAAGCAACATTCTAACCATTACCCCAATTGAAAAAATTAAAACAACGAACTAGGAGTAATGAGACATAAACTTATGGGGGGTTTTCCTGGCACATTCCATTCAAATTTACAACCTAGGCAAACGACTTCCAGAACGGCTCTGCTGCCCTAGTACCCAGATTTGGGAATGGAGAAATGCTGCATCCTTGTGGCCGTTTCCCACCACAGCAGCTTTAAACCCACTGCAAAAGGTCACTAAATATTCACCAATTGCAGGTCTGTAAATGACACCTGCCCTCCAAAAATACTGAGGTCGAAAATCGACCAAAAAATTCTAGAGTGCAACCTTCCAAAAAGAAAATTTGAAGAGGTATATTATACTCACACTTTTGTTCTTTTTCTTTTAACAGAAAAGAAAAAGGCGTGGAAAAATGATGAATTGTAGGAATTTTTACAGACATGTAAACCCAAATTACAAACACCTATCAGCTCACACCAGTCAGAATGGCCATCAACAAATATGCTGCAAACAAGAAATGCTGACGTGATTGTGGAGAAGTGCGTACCCTCGATTCTAAGGGGGACGTGGTAAGAGCCACTAATGAAAGCACAATTGAGGTGCCTTGAAAAGGTAAACGTTGAGCTACCATACCAGTCAATCAATCATAACCACTGCTGGGTCTATCACCTGAGAAAATGAAAATCAAAAAATCACAGGCTGCAATCCTGCCTCCAGCAATATTTACCATAGGCAACACTTGGAAGCAAGGAAAATGTCCATCAACAGAGGAGTGCACCAAGAAGAAGTGGTCCATGTACACAATGGAATATTAGCCACGGAAAACACTGAAGCGCTGCTCTTTGAGGCACCACAGATGAGCCTGGAGATAATCACAAAACATGAAGTAGGTCGGAAAGCAAAAGACCTATAGCCTATCATATCACTTATGGTATTAACTAATAACTGACACAGATGAACATATTTCCAAAGAGAAAGACACTCACAGGCTTAGAAAACAAAACAAACTATGCTCATCTAAAAGGAAAGGAGGGGGAAATTGAGAAATGAGGATTAGTGTTACTATACATATACAAATACATATTATATACATGTATCAAAAAGACCGAACATATAGCAAGGGAGGTCGATGGAACACTGTAATATTTTACATGGGAAGAGGATCTGTACATTAATAGACATACATAATGTACAAAAGGACCAGATGGTGTACACCTAGACAAACAATATTCTAAACTTTACCCAGATTAAAAAATTTTAAAAACCAAGAAGAAGTAATGAGACATAAACTTATGGGGATTTCTCCTGGCAAATTCCATTCTAATTTATAACCTAGGACAATGACTTCCAGAAGGGCTCTGCTGCCCTAGTACCCAGATTGGGGAATGGAGAAAAGCTACCTCCTTGTGGACGTTTCCACAACAGCAGCTTTGAACCCACTGCAAAAGGTCACTAAATTTTCACCAACTTGCAGTTCTGTCAATGACACCTGCCCTCCAAAAAATTTCTGGGGTCAAAAATCGACCAAAAAATTCAAAAGAGGGCAACCTTCGAAGAAGTCAATTTCAAGAGCTGTATTATACTTACGGTTTTTTTCTTTTAAGAGAAAAGAAAAAGGCGTAGGAATATGATGAATTTAAAAATTTTAATGTCATGCATACCCATATTACAAAAACCTATCAGCTCACAGCAATCAGAATGGCCATTAGGAAAAATGCTGCCAAAAATAAACGGTGAAGGGAGTGTGGAGAAATGCGTACCCTCGGTTGTAAGGGGGGGCATGTAAAGAGCCACTAATGAAAACACAACGTAGGTGCTTTGAAAAGGGAAACATTGAGCTACCAGTCAATCAATCACAACCACTGCTTGGCCTATCACCTGAGAAAATGAGAATCAAAAATCACAGGCTGGCAAACCTGTACGCCAGCAATATTTACCATAGCCAGCACTTGGAAGCAATGAAAATGTCCATCAACCGAGGAATGCACCAAGAAGAAGTGGTCCACGTACACAATGGAATATTACTCTAATAATAAATATAAATTGAATTAAAAACAAACAAAAGCAAGGAGACATCAACATTTGTGGGTTTATCCGGGCACATTGCACTCTAATTTATAACCGAAGAACACCACTGGCCGGTAGGTCTGTTTCCCTAGTACCAGCATGGGGAACGTAGAAAGGCTGCCGCTCTCTGGCCATTACCTGCAAAAGCAGGTTTAAAGCCTGAGCTAATGGTCACTTCATATGAACAAGTACTTCAGGGCTGTAAATGAAACCTGCCCTCAAAATGTCTTGAGGGAGATAATGGCCAAACTATTTCAAATGGTGACACATACTTTAAGAAAACACTTTGAAGAAATAAGCTCTAATCACAGCTGGAAAAATTAAAAGGACATGTCTTAAAGCTCAATTTCAACACATTATGAGACACATGCAAATTCAACCACAAAGAGGTATCAGCTCACACCACTCAGAATAACCATCAGCAAAAACTACAAAGAATAAATGCTGAAGGTGCTGGGAAGAAATACATACCCTCCACTTTAAGTGGGACGTAACCTGGAAAGAGCCACTAAGGAGAACAGAATAGAGGTGCCTTTAAAAGGTAACCATTGAGCTACCATATGATCTAGCAGACCTATGCCTAGACCTATAAACGAAGAAGAGAGAATTGGAAGGACACAGGCACGCAAATCTACATTGCATAGTATTACAATAGCCAAGATATGGAAGTAACCAAAAAGTCCACCGACAGATGGGTGGACAAAGAAGTACTGCTACCTGTACAGATGGAATAAGAGCTAGTGAAAAAATGAAACAATGCCATTTGCAGCACCATAGATGAGTCTAGAAGTAATCACGCAACTTGGAGTAAGTGAGAAAGCGAAAGACACATATCCTATCATATCACATATAGGTGTTACCTAAAAAATGATACAAACAAAAGATATTTCCACAGAGAAACACTATCATAGATTCATTAAAAAAACTTATGGTTCACCAAATGGAAAGGTGTGAGGATTGGATACATTACCATATTGAGGTTAACAGAGAGATACAAACACATGTGAAATATATAATCACCAAAGACCTACGCAATACCAAGAGAAGACTACTCAACATTGTGTCATAACCTACATGGGAAAAGGATCCGAAGAATAGATATATGCATATGTGTGAAAGAACCACATCTTGCACACCTAGAACAAACAAAACATTGTAATCAAGTTTGCTGTGATAAAAAATAAAAATTAAGTTCAAAATACCAACAAGAAGTAATGAGACATAAACTTAAAGGGCTTTTTCCTCGCACATTCCATTCTAATTTACAACCTAGAACACCACTTCCAGTAAGGCTCTGTTGCCCTAGAAACCAGATTTGGTAAAGGAGAAATGCTGCCGCCTTGTGGCCGATTCCCGCAAGAGCAGCTTTTAACCCACAGCTAATGGTCACTTACCATTCACAAGGACTCAGGGCTGTAAAGGACACCTGCCCTCAAAATTGTGCTGAGGTAGGAAATGGATACAAAAAATTCAAAACAGGCCAAATTTTCAAGAAGATAGTATGAAGAGGTAAGTTTTACTCACTCTCTTATTAAAGAAAGGAAAATGGATAAAAGCTCCACCTCAGGAAGTATTAGACTCATGCAATCTAATCTACAAAAAGTTTTCAACTCACACCAGTCGACTGACCATTGGCAAAAAGTCTACAAACAATAAATGCTGAAGAGGTTTTAGAGAACTGTGTACCCTCTAGCTGCTGGTGAGATGCAAAAGGGTTAAACGCTAATAATGAGAACAGAAAGGAGCTGCGTTGAAAAGGAAAAATTGAGGTACCATTCAATCCAGCAGGCGCACCAATGGGCCTCTCACCTGAGAAGACCAGAATGAAGAAGACCCGGGCTGCAAAAACTGCACTGCAGCCTTATTCACCATAGCCAAGACAGTGAAGCAACCAAAATGTCCATCAACAGATGAAAGGATAAAGAAGAAGTGGTCCATGTACACAATGAATACTAGCCATGGAAAACAATGAAACACTGCTCTTTGAGGCACCATAGATGATCTTGGAGATAATCACAGAACATGAGGTAAGTCGGAAAGCAGAAGTCCTATATCCTATGATATCACTTATAGGCGTTATCTAATAACTGACACAAATGAACATATTTCCACAGAGAAAGTCAATCACAGACTTATTAAAAAAAAAACTATGCTTACCTAAAAGGAAAGGTGGGGGGAATGGATAAATGAAGATTAGCGTTACCATATGTATACAAATACATATTATATACATATATCAAAAAGACCGACCATATAGCAAGGAAGGTTTACGGAACACTCTGTAATAATTTACAGGGAAGAGGATCTCTACATAAATAGGTATATAGAATATGTAGATGAACCAGAGTGTGTACACCTTGGACAAGCAACATTCTAACCATTACCCCAATTGAAAAAATTAAAACAACGAACTAGGAGTAATGAGACATAAACTTATGGGGGTTTTCCTGGCACATTCCATTCAAATTTACAACCTAGGCAAACGACTTCCAGAACGGCTCTGCTGCCCTAGTACCCAGATTTGGGAATGGAGAAATGCTGCATCCTTGTGGCCGTTTCCCACCACAGCAGCTTTAAACCCACTGCAAAAGGTCACTAAATATTCACCAATTGCAGGTCTGTAAATGACACCTGCCCTCCAAAAAATACTGAGGTCGAAAATCGACCAAAAAATTCTAGAGTGCAACCTTCCAAAAAGAAAATTTGAAGAGGTATATTATACTCACACTTTTGTTCTTTTTTCTTTTAACAGAAAAGAAAAAGGCGTGGAAAAATGATGAATTGTAGGAATTTTTACAGACATGTAAACCCAAATTACAAACACCTATCAGCTCACACCAGTCAGAATGGCCATCAACAAATATGCTGCAAACAAGAAATGCTGACGTGATTGTGGAGAAGTGCGTACCCTCGATTCTAAGGGGGACGTGGTAAGAGCCACTAATGAAAGCACAATTGAGGTGCCTTGAAAAGGTAAACGTTGAGCTACCATACCAGTCAATCAATCATAACCACTGCTGGGTCTATCACCTGAGAAAATGAAAATCAAAAATCACAGGCTGGCAATCCTGCCCTCCAGCAATATTTACCATAGGCAACACTTGGAAGCAAGGAAAATGTCCATCAACAGAGGAGTGCACCAAGAAGAAGTGGTCCATGTACACAATGGAATATTAGCCACGGAAAACACTGAAGCGCTGCTCTTTGAGGCACCACAGATGAGCCTGGAGATAATCACAAAACATGAAGTAGGTCGGAAAGCAAAAGACCTATAGCCTATAATATCACTTATGGTATTAACTAATAACTGACACAGATGAACATATTTCCAAAGAGAAAGACACTCACAGGCTTAGAAAACAAAACAAACTATGCTCATCTAAAAGGAAAGGAGGGGGAAATTGAGAAATGAGGATTAGTGTTACTATACATATACAAATACATATTATATACATGTATCAAAAAGACCGAACATATAGCAAGGGAGGTCGATGGAACACTGTAATATTTTACATGGGAAGAGGATCTGTACATTAATAGACATACATAATGTACAAAAGGACCAGATGGTGTACACCTAGGACAAACAATATTCTAAACTTTACCCAGATTAAAAAAATTTTAAAAACCAAGAAGAAGTAATGAGACATAAACTTATGGGGATTTCTCCTGGCAAATTCCATTCTAATTTATAACCTAGGACAATGACTTCCAGAAGGGCTCTGCTGCCCTAGTACCCAGATTGGGGAATGGAGAAAAGCTACCTCCTTGTGGACGTTTCCCACAACAGCAGCTTTGAACCCACTGCAAAAGGTCACTAAATTTTCACCAACTTGCAGTTCTGTCAATGACACCTGCCCTCCAAAAAATTTCTGGGGTCAAAAATCGACCAAAAAATTCAAAAGAGGGCAACCTTCGAAGAAGTCAATTTCAAGAGCTGTATTATACTTACGGTTTTTTTCTTTTAAGAGAAAAGAAAAAGGCGTAGGAATATGATGAATTTAAAAATTTTAATGTCATGCATACCCATATTACAAAAACCTATCAGCTCACAGCAATCAGAATGGCCATTAGGAAAAATGCTGCCAAAAATAAACGGTGAAGGGAGTGTGGAGAAATGCGTACCCTCGGTTGTAAGGGGGGGCATGTAAAGAGCCACTAATGAAAACACAACGTAGGTGCTTTGAAAAGGGAAACATTGAGCTACCAGTCAATCAATCACAACCACTGCTTGGCCTATCACCTGAGAAAATGAGAATCAAAAATCACAGGCTGGCAAACCTGTACGCCAGCAATATTTACCATAGCCAGCACTTGGAAGCAATGAAAATGTCCATCAACCGAGGAATGCACCAAGAAGAAGTGGTCCACGTACACAATGGAATATTACTCTAATAATAAATATAAATTGAATTAAAAACAAACAAAAGCAAGGAGACATCAACATTTGTGGGTTTATCCGGGCACATTGCACTCTAATTTATAACCGAAGAACACCACTGGCCGGTAGGTCTGTTTCCCTAGTACCAGCATGGGGAACGTAGAAAGGCTGCCGCTCTCTGGCCATTACCTGCAAAAGCAGGTTTAAAGCCTGAGCTAATGGTCACTTCATATGAACAAGTACTTCAGGGCTGTAAATGAAACCTGCCCTCAAAATGTCTTGAGGGAGATAATGGCCAAACTATTTCAAATGGTGACACATACTTTAAGAAAACACTTTGAAGAAATAAGCTCTAATCACAGCTGGAAAAATTAAAAGGACATGTCTTAAAGCTCAATTTCAACACATTATGAGACACATGCAAATTCAACCACAAAGAGGTATCAGCTCACACCACTCAGAATAACCATCAGCAAAAACTACAAAGAATAAATGCTGAAGGTGCTGGGAAGAAATACATACCCTCCACTTTAAGTGGGACGTAACCTGGAAAGAGCCACTAAGGAGAACAGAATAGAGGTGCCTTTAAAAGGTAACCATTGAGCTACCATATGATCTAGCAGACCTATGCCTAGACCTATAAACGAAGAAGAGAGAATTGGAAGGACACAGGCACGCAAATCTACATTGCATAGTATTACAATAGCCAAGATATGGAAGTAACCAAAAAGTCCACCGACAGATGGGTGGACAAAGAAGTACTGCTACCTGTACAGATGGAATAAGAGCTAGTGAAAAAATGAAACAATGCCATTTGCAGCACCATAGATGAGTCTAGAAGTAATCACGCAACTTGGAGTAAGTGAGAAAGCGAAAGACACATATCCTATCATATCACATATAGGTGTTACCTAAAAAATGATACAAACAAAAGATATTTCCACAGAGAAACACTATCATAGATTCATTAAAAAAACTTATGGTTCACCAAATGGAAAGGTGTGAGGATTGGATACATTACCATATTGAGGTTAACAGAGAGATACAAACACATGTGAAATATATAATCACCAAAGACCTACGCAATACCAAGAGAAGACTACTCAACATTGTGTCATAACCTACATGGGAAAAGGATCCGAAGAATAGATATATGCATATGTGTGAAAGAACCACATCTTGCACACCTAGAACAAACAAAACATTGTAATCAAGTTTGCTGTGATAAAAAATAAAAATTAAGTTCAAAATACCAACAAGAAGTAATGAGACATAAACTTAAAGGGCTTTTTCCTCGCACATTCCATTCTAATTTACAACCTAGAACACCACTTCCAGTAAGGCTCTGTTGCCCTAGAAACCAGATTTGGTAAAGGAGAAATGCTGCCGCCTTGTGGCCGATTCCCGCAAGAGCAGCTTTTAACCCACAGCTAATGGTCACTTACCATTCACAAGGACTCAGGGCTGTAAAGGACACCTGCCCTCAAAATTGTGCTGAGGTAGGGAATGGATACAAAAAATTCAAAACAGGCCAAATTTTCAAGAAGATAGTATGAAGAGGTAAGTTTTACTCACTCTCTTATTAAAGAAAGGAAAATGGATAAAAGCTCCACCTCAGGAAGTATTAGACTCATGCAATCTAATCTACAAAAAGTTTTCAACTCACACCAGTCGACTGACCATTGGCAAAAAGTCTACAAACAATAAATGCTGAAGAGGTTTTAGAGAACTGTGTACCCTCTAGCTGCTGGTGAGATGCAAAAGGGTTAAACGCTAATAATGAGAACAGAAAGGAGCTGCGTTGAAAAGGAAAAATTGAGGTACCATTCAATCCAGCAGGCGCACCAATGGGCCTCTCACCTGAGAAGACCAGAATGAAGAAGACCCGGGCTGCAAAAGCTGCACTGCAGCCTTATTCACCATAGCCAAGACAGTGAAGCAACCAAAATGTCCATCAACAGATGAAAGGATAAAGAAGAAGTGGTCCATGTACACAATGAATACTAGCCATGGAAAACAATGAAACACTGCTCTTTGAGGCACCATAGATGATCTTGGAGATAATCACAGAACATGAGGTAAGTCGGAAAGCAGAAGTCCTATATCCTATGATATCACTTATAGGCGTTATCTAATAACTGACACAAATGAACATATTTCCACAGAGAAAGTCAATCACAGACTTATTAAAAAAAAAACTATGCTTACCTAAAAGGAAAGGTGGGGGGAATGGATAAATGAAGATTAGCGTTACCATATGTATACAAATACATATTATATACATATATCAAAAAGACCGACCATATAGCAAGGAAGGTTTACGGAACACTCTGTAATAATTTACAGGGGAAGAGGATCTCTACATAAATAGGTATATAGAATATGTAGATGAACCAGAGTGTGTACACCTTGGACAAGCAACATTCTAACCATTACCCCAATTGAAAAAATTAAAACAACGAACTAGGAGTAATGAGACATAAACTTATGGGGGGTTTTCCTGGCACATTCCATTCAAATTTACAACCTAGGCAAACGACTTCCAGAACGGCTCTGCTGCCCTAGTACCCAGATTTGGGAATGGAGAAATGCTGCATCCTTGTGGCCGTTTCCCACCACAGCAGCTTTAAACCCACTGCAAAAGGTCACTAAATATTCACCAATTGCAGGTCTGTAAATGACACCTGCCCTCCAAAAAATACTGAGGTCGAAAATCGACCAAAAAATTCTAGAGTGCAACCTTCCAAAAAGAAAATTTGAAGAGGTATATTATACTCACACTTTTGTTCTTTTTTCTTTTAACAGAAAAGAAAAAGGCGTGGAAAAATGATGAATTGTAGGAATTTTTACAGACATGTAAACCCAAATTACAAACACCTATCAGCTCACACCAGTCAGAATGGCCATCAACAAATATGCTGCAAACAAGAAATGCTGACGTGATTGTGGAGAAGTGCGTACCCTCGATTCTAAGGGGGACGTGGTAAGAGCCACTAATGAAAGCACAATTGAGGTGCCTTGAAAAGGTAAACGTTGAGCTACCATACCAGTCAATCAATCATAACCACTGCTGGGTCTATCACCTGAGAAAATGAAAATCAAAAATCACAGGCTGGCAATCCTGCCCTCCAGCAATATTTACCATAGGCAACACTTGGAAGCAAGGAAAATGTCCATCAACAGAGGAGTGCACCAAGAAGAAGTGGTCCATGTACACAATGGAATATTAGCCACGGAAAACACTGAAGCGCTGCTCTTTGAGGCACCACAGATGAGCCTGGAGATAATCACAAAACATGAAGTAGGTCGGAAAGCAAAAGACCTATAGCCTATAATATCACTTATGGTATTAACTAATAACTGACACAGATGAACATATTTCCAAAGAGAAAGACACTCACAGGCTTAGAAAACAAAACAAACTATGCTCATCTAAAAGGAAAGGAGGGGGGAAATTGAGAAATGAGGATTAGTGTTACTATACATATACAAATACATATTATATACATGTATCAAAAAGACCGAACATATAGCAAGGGAGGTCGATGGAACACTGTAATATTTTACATGGGAAGAGGATCTGTACATTAATAGACATACATAATGTACAAAAGGACCAGATGGTGTACACCTAGGACAAACAATATTCTAAACTTTACCCAGATTAAAAAAATTTTAAAAACCAAGAAGAAGTAATGAGACATAAACTTATGGGGATTTCTCCTGGCAAATTCCATTCTAATTTATAACCTAGGACAATGACTTCCAGAAGGGCTCTGCTGCCCTAGTACCCAGATTGGGGAATGGAGAAAAGCTACCTCCTTGTGGACGTTTCCCACAACAGCAGCTTTGAACCCACTGCAAAAGGTCACTAAATTTTCACCAACTTGCAGTTCTGTCAATGACACCTGCCCTCCAAAAAATTTCTGGGGTCAAAAATCGACCAAAAAATTCAAAAGAGGGCAACCTTCGAAGAAGTCAATTTCAAGAGCTGTATTATACTTACGGTTTTTTTCTTTTAAGAGAAAAGAAAAAGGCGTAGGAATATGATGAATTTAAAAATTTTAATGTCATGCATACCCATATTACAAAAACCTATCAGCTCACAGCAATCAGAATGGCCATTAGGAAAAATGCTGCCAAAAATAAACGGTGAAGGGAGTGTGGAGAAATGCGTACCCTCGGTTGTAAGGGGGGGCATGTAAAGAGCCACTAATGAAAACACAACGTAGGTGCTTTGAAAAGGGAAACATTGAGCTACCAGTCAATCAATCACAACCACTGCTTGGCCTATCACCTGAGAAAATGAGAATCAAAAATCACAGGCTGGCAAACCTGTACGCCAGCAATATTTACCATAGCCAGCACTTGGAAGCAATGAAAATGTCCATCAACCGAGGAATGCACCAAGAAGAAGTGGTCCACGTACACAATGGAATATTACTCTAATAATAAATATAAATTGAATTAAAAACAAACAAAAGCAAGGAGACATCAACATTTGTGGGTTTATCCGGGCACATTGCACTCTAATTTATAACCGAAGAACACCACTGGCCGGTAGGTCTGTTTCCCTAGTACCAGCATGGGGAACGTAGAAAGGCTGCCGCTCTCTGGCCATTACCTGCAAAAGCAGGTTTAAAGCCTGAGCTAATGGTCACTTCATATGAACAAGTACTTCAGGGCTGTAAATGAAACCTGCCCTCAAAATGTCTTGAGGGAGATAATGGCCAAACTATTTCAAATGGTGACACATACTTTAAGAAAACACTTTGAAGAAATAAGCTCTAATCACAGCTGGAAAAATTAAAAGGACATGTCTTAAAGCTCAATTTCAACACATTATGAGACACATGCAAATTCAACCACAAAGAGGTATCAGCTCACACCACTCAGAATAACCATCAGCAAAAACTACAAAGAATAAATGCTGAAGGTGCTGGGAAGAAATACATACCCTCCACTTTAAGTGGGACGTAACCTGGAAAGAGCCACTAAGGAGAACAGAATAGAGGTGCCTTTAAAAGGTAACCATTGAGCTACCATATGATCTAGCAGACCTATGCCTAGACCTATAAACGAAGAAGAGAGAATTGGAAGGACACAGGCACGCAAATCTACATTGCATAGTATTACAATAGCCAAGATATGGAAGTAACCAAAAAGTCCACCGACAGATGGGTGGACAAAGAAGTACTGCTACCTGTACAGATGGAATAAGAGCTAGTGAAAAAATGAAACAATGCCATTTGCAGCACCATAGATGAGTCTAGAAGTAATCACGCAACTTGGAGTAAGTGAGAAAGCGAAAGACACATATCCTATCATATCACATATAGGTGTTACCTAAAAAATGATACAAACAAAAGATATTTCCACAGAGAAACACTATCATAGATTCATTAAAAAAACTTATGGTTCACCAAATGGAAAGGTGTGAGGATTGGATACATTACCATATTGAGGTTAACAGAGAGATACAAACACATGTGAAATATATAATCACCAAAGACCTACGCAATACCAAGAGAAGACTACTCAACATTGTGTCATAACCTACATGGGAAAAGGATCCGAAGAATAGATATATGCATATGTGTGAAAGAACCACATCTTGCACACCTAGAACAAACAAAACATTGTAATCAAGTTTGCTGTGATAAGAAATAAAAATTAAGTTCAAAATACCAACAAGAAGTAATGAGACATAAACTTAAAGGGCTTTTTCCTCGCACATTCCATTCTAATTTACAACCTAGAACACCACTTCCAGTAAGGCTCTGTTGCCCTAGAAACCAGATTTGGTAAAGGAGAAATGCTGCCGCCTTGTGGCCGATTCCCGCAAGAGCAGCTTTTAACCCACAGCTAATGGTCACTTACCATTCACAAGGACTCAGGGCTGTAAAGGACACCTGCCCTCAAAATTGTGCTGAGGTAGGGAATGGATACAAAAAATTCAAAACAGGCCAAATTTTCAAGAAGATAGTATGAAGAGGTAAGTTTTACTCACTCTCTTTTTAAAGAAAGGAAAATGGATAAAAGCTCCACCTCAGGAAGTATTAGACTCATGCAATCTAATCTACAAAAAGTTTTCAACTCACACCAGTCGACTGACCATTGGCAAAAAGTCTACAAACAATAAATGCTGAAGAGGTTTTAGAGAACTGTGTACCCTCTAGCTGCTGGTGAGATGCAAAAGGGTTAAACGCTAATAATGAGAACAGAAAGGAGCTGCGTTGAAAAGGAAAAATTGAGGTACCATTCAATCCAGCAGGCGCACCAATGGGCCTCTCACCTGAGAAGACCAGAATGAAGAAGACCCGGGCTGCAAAAGCTGCACTGCAGCCTTATTCACCATAGCCAAGACAGTGAAGCAACCAAAATGTCCATCAACAGATGAAAGGATAAAGAAGAAGTGGTCCATGTACACAATGAATACTAGCCATGGAAAACAATGAAACACTGCTCTTTGAGGCACCATAGATGATCTTGGAGATAATCACAGAACATGAGGTAAGTCGGAAAGCAGAAGTCCTATATCCTATGATATCACTTATAGGCGTTATCTAATAACTGACACAAATGAACATATTTCCACAGAGAAAGTCAATCACAGACTTATTAAAAAAAAAACTATGCTTACCTAAAAGGAAAGGTGGGGGGAATGGATAAATGAAGATTAGCGTTACCATATGTATACAAATACATATTATATACATATATCAAAAAGACCGACCATATAGCAAGGAAGGTTTACGGAACACTCTGTAATAATTTACAGGGGAAGAGGATCTCTACATAAATAGGTATATAGAATATGTAGATGAACCAGAGTGTGTACACCTTGGACAAGCAACATTCTAACCATTACCCCAATTGAAAAAATTAAAACAACGAACTAGGAGTAATGAGACATAAACTTATGGGGGGTTTTCCTGGCACATTCCATTCAAATTTACAACCTAGGCAAACGACTTCCAGAACGGCTCTGCTGCCCTAGTACCCAGATTTGGGAATGGAGAAATGCTGCATCCTTGTGGCCGTTTCCCACCACAGCAGCTTTAAACCCACTGCAAAAGGTCACTAAATATTCACCAATTGCAGGTCTGTAAATGACACCTGCCCTCCAAAAAATACTGAGGTCGAAAATCGACCAAAAAATTCTAGAGTGCAACCTTCCAAAAAGAAAATTTGAAGAGGTATATTATACTCACACTTTTGTTCTTTTTTCTTTTAACAGAAAAGAAAAAGGCGTGGAAAAATGATGAATTGTAGGAATTTTTACAGACATGTAAACCCAAATTACAAACACCTATCAGCTCACACCAGTCAGAATGGCCATCAACAAATATGCTGCAAACAAGAAATGCTGACGTGATTGTGGAGAAGTGCGTACCCTCGATTCTAAGGGGGACGTGGTAAGAGCCACTAATGAAAGCACAATTGAGGTGCCTTGAAAAGGTAAACGTTGAGCTACCATACCAGTCAATCAATCATAACCACTGCTGGGTCTATCACCTGAGAAAATGAAAATCAAAAATCACAGGCTGGCAATCCTGCCCTCCAGCAATATTTACCATAGGCAACACTTGGAAGCAAGGAAAATGTCCATCAACAGAGGAGTGCACCAAGAAGAAGTGGTCCATGTACACAATGGAATATTAGCCACGGAAAACACTGAAGCGCTGCTCTTTGAGGCACCACAGATGAGCCTGGAGATAATCACAAAACATGAAGTAGGTCGGAAAGCAAAAGACCTATAGCCTATAATATCACTTATGGTATTAACTAATAACTGACACAGATGAACATATTTCCAAAGAGAAAGACACTCACAGGCTTAGAAAACAAAACAAACTATGCTCATCTAAAAGGAAAGGAGGGGGGAAATTGAGAAATGAGGATTAGTGTTACTATACATATACAAATACATATTATATACATGTATCAAAAAGACCGAACA
Source organism: Balaenoptera borealis (assembly GCF_965194805.1). NCBI lineage: Eukaryota > Metazoa > Chordata > Mammalia > Artiodactyla > Balaenopteridae > Balaenoptera > Balaenoptera borealis. The sequence continues at coordinate 69,564 of NW_028122530.1, read as the reverse complement.
TATAGCAAGGGAGGTCGATGGAACACTGTAATATTTTACATGGGAAGAGGATCTGTACATTAATAGACATACATAATGTACAAAAGGACCAGATGGTGTACACCTAGGACAAACAATATTCTAAACTTTACCCAGATTAAAAAAATTTTAAAAACCAAGAAGAAGTAATGAGACATAAACTTATGGGGATTTCTCCTGGCAAATTCCATTCTAATTTATAACCTAGGACAATGACTTCCAGAAGGGCTCTGCTGCCCTAGTACCCAGATTGGGGAATGGAGAAAAGCTACCTCCTTGTGGACGTTTCCCACAACAGCAGCTTTGAACCCACTGCAAAAGGTCACTAAATTTTCACCAACTTGCAGTTCTGTCAATGACACCTGCCCTCCAAAAAATTTCTGGGGTCAAAAATCGACCAAAAAATTCAAAAGAGGGCAACCTTCGAAGAAGTCAATTTCAAGAGCTGTATTATACTTACGGTTTTTTTCTTTTAAGAGAAAAGAAAAAGGCGTAGGAATATGATGAATTTAAAAATTTTAATGTCATGCATACCCATATTACAAAAACCTATCAGCTCACAGCAATCAGAATGGCCATTAGGAAAAATGCTGCCAAAAATAAACGGTGAAGGGAGTGTGGAGAAATGCGTACCCTCGGTTGTAAGGGGGGGCATGTAAAGAGCCACTAATGAAAACACAACGTAGGTGCTTTGAAAAGGGAAACATTGAGCTACCAGTCAATCAATCACAACCACTGCTTGGCCTATCACCTGAGAAAATGAGAATCAAAAATCACAGGCTGGCAAACCTGTACGCCAGCAATATTTACCATAGCCAGCACTTGGAAGCAATGAAAATGTCCATCAACCGAGGAATGCACCAAGAAGAAGTGGTCCACGTACACAATGGAATATTACTCTAATAATAAATATAAATTGAATTAAAAACAAACAAAAGCAAGGAGACATCAACATTTGTGGGTTTATCCGGGCACATTGCACTCTAATTTATAACCGAAGAACACCACTGGCCGGTAGGTCTGTTTCCCTAGTACCAGCATGGGGAACGTAGAAAGGCTGCCGCTCTCTGGCCATTACCTGCAAAAGCAGGTTTAAAGCCTGAGCTAATGGTCACTTCATATGAACAAGTACTTCAGGGCTGTAAATGAAACCTGCCCTCAAAATGTCTTGAGGGAGATAATGGCCAAAATATTTCAAATGGTGACACATACTTTAAGAAAACACTTTGAAGAAATAAGCTCTAATCACAGCTGGAAAAATTAAAAGGACATGTCTTAAAGCTCAATTTCAACACATTATGAGACACATGCAAATTCAACCACAAAGAGGTATCAGCTCACACCACTCAGAATAACCATCAGCAAAAACTACAAAGAATAAATGCTGAAGGTGCTGGGAAGAAATACATACCCTCCACTTTAAGTGGGACGTAACCTGGAAAGAGCCACTAAGGAGAACAGAATAGAGGTGCCTTTAAAAGGTAACCATTGAGCTACCATATGATCTAGCAGACCTATGCCTAGACCTATAAACGAAGAAGAGAGAATTGGAAGGACACAGGCACGCAAATCTACATTGCATAGTATTACAATAGCCAAGATATGGAAGTAACCAAAAAGTCCACCGACAGATGGGTGGACAAAGAAGTACTGCTACCTGTACAGATGGAATAAGAGCTAGTGAAAAAATGAAACAATGCCATTTGCAGCACCATAGATGAGTCTAGAAGTAATCACGCAACTTGGAGTAAGTGAGAAAGCGAAAGACACATATCCTATCATATCACATATAGGTGTTACCTAAAAAATGATACAAACAAAAGATATTTCCACAGAGAAACACTATCATAGATTCATTAAAAAAACTTATGGTTCACCAAATGGAAAGGTGTGAGGATTGGATACATTACCATATTGAGGTTAACAGAGAGATACAAACACATGTGAAATATATAATCACCAAAGACCTACGCAATACCAAGAGAAGACTACTCAACATTGTGTCATAACCTACATGGGAAAAGGATCCGAAGAATAGATATATGCATATGTGTGAAAGAACCACATCTTGCACACCTAGAACAAACAAAACATTGTAATCAAGTTTGCTGTGATAAGAAATAAAAATTAAGTTCAAAATACCAACAAGAAGTAATGAGACATAAACTTAAAGGGCTTTTTCCTCGCACATTCCATTCTAATTTACAACCTAGAACACCACTTCCAGTAAGGCTCTGTTGCCCTAGAAACCAGATTTGGTAAAGGAGAAATGCTGCCGCCTTGTGGCCGATTCCCGCAAGAGCAGCTTTTAACCCACAGCTAATGGTCACTTACCATTCACAAGGACTCAGGGCTGTAAAGGACACCTGCCCTCAAAATTGTGCTGAGGTAGGGAATGGATACAAAAAATTCAAAACAGGCCAAATTTTCAAGAAGATAGTATGAAGAGGTAAGTTTTACTCACTCTCTTTTTAAAGAAAGGAAAATGGATAAAAGCTCCACCTCAGGAAGTATTAGACTCATGCAATCTAATCTACAAAAAGTTTTCAACTCACACCAGTCGACTGACCATTGGCAAAAAGTCTACAAACAATAAATGCTGAAGAGGTTTTAGAGAACTGTGTACCCTCTAGCTGCTGGTGAGATGCAAAAGGGTTAAACGCTAATAATGAGAACAGAAAGGAGCTGCGTTGAAAAGGAAAAATTGAGGTACCATTCAATCCAGCAGGCGCACCAATGGGCCTCTCACCTGAGAAGACCAGAATGAAGAAGACCCGGGCTGCAAAAGCTGCACTGCAGCCTTATTCACCATAGCCAAGACAGTGAAGCAACCAAAATGTCCATCAACAGATGAAAGGATAAAGAAGAAGTGGTCCATGTACACAATGAATACTAGCCATGGAAAACAATGAAACACTGCTCTTTGAGGCACCATAGATGATCTTGGAGATAATCACAGAACATGAGGTAAGTCGGAAAGCAGAAGTCCTATATCCTATGATATCACTTATAGGCGTTATCTAATAACTGACACAAATGAACATATTTCCACAGAGAAAGTCAATCACAGACTTATTAAAAACAAACTATGCTTACCTAAAAGGAAAGGTGGGGGGAATGGATAAATGAAGATTAGCGTTACCATATGTATACAAATACATATTATATACATATATCAAAAAGACCGACCATATAGCAAGGAAGGTTTACGGAACACTCTGTAATAATTTACAGGGGAAGAGGATCTCTACATAAATAGGTATATAGAATATGTAGATGAACCAGAGTGTGTACACCTTGGACAAGCAACATTCTAACCATTACCCCAATTGAAAAAATTAAAACAACGAACTAGGAGTAATGAGACATAAACTTATGGGGGGTTTTCCTGGCACATTCCATTCAAATTTACAACCTAGGCAAACGACTTCCAGAACGGCTCTGCTGCCCTAGTACCCAGATTTGGGAATGGAGAAATGCTGCATCCTTGTGGCCGTTTCCCACCACAGCAGCTTTAAACCCACTGCAAAAGGTCACTAAATATTCACCAATTGCAGGTCTGTAAATGACACCTGCCCTCCAAAAAATACTGAGGTCGAAAATCGACCAAAAAATTCTAGAGTGCAGCCTTCCAAAAAGAAAATTTGAAGAGGTATATTATACTCACACTTTTGTTCTTTTTTCTTTTAACAGAAAAGAAAAAGGCGTGGAAAAATGATGAATTGTAGGAATTTTTACAGACATGTAAACCCAAATTACAAACACCTATCAGCTCACACCAGTCAGAATGGCCATCAACAAATATGCTGCAAACAAGAAATGCTGACGTGATTGTGGAGAAGTGCGTACCCTCGATTCTAAGGGGGACGTGGTAAGAGCCACTAATGACAGCACAATTGAGGTGCCTTGAAAAGGTAAACGTTGAGCTACCATACCAGTCAATCAATCATAACCACTGCTGGGTCTATCACCTGAGAAAATGAAAATCAAAAATCACAGGCTGGCAATCCTGCCCTCCAGCAATATTTACCATAGGCAACACTTGGAAGCAAGGAAAATGTCCATCAACAGAGGAATGCACCAAGAAGAAGTGGTCCATGTACACAATGGAATATTAGCCACGGAAAACACTGAAGCGCTGCTCTTTGAGGCACCACAGATGAGCCTGGAGATAATCACAAAACATGAAGTAGGACGGAAAGCAAAAGACCTATAGCCTATAATATCACTTATGGTATTAACTAATAACTGACACAGATGAACATATTTCCAAAGAGAAAGACACTCACAGGCTTAGAAAACAAAACAAACTATGCTCATCTAAAAGGAAAGGAGGGGGGAAATTGAGAAATGAGGATTAGTGTTACTATACATATACAAATACATATTATATACATGTATCAAAAAGACCGAACATATAGCAAGGGAGGTCGATGGAACACTGTAATATTTTACATGGGAAGAGGATCTGTACATTAATAGACATACATAATGTACAAAAGGACCAGATGGTGTACACCTAGGACAAACAATATTCTAAACTTTACCCAGATTAAAAAAATTTTAAAAACCAAGAAGAAGTAATGAGACATAAACTTATGGGGATTTCTCCTGGCAAATTCCATTCTAATTTATAACCTAGGACAATGACTTCCAGAAGGGCTCTGCTGCCCTAGTACCCAGATTGGGGAATGGAGAAAAGCTACCTCCTTGTGGACGTTTCCCACAACAGCAGCTTTGAACCCACTGCAAAAGGTCACTAAATTTTCACCAACTTGCAGTTCTGTAAATGACACCTGCCCTCCAAAAAATTTCTGGGGTCAAAAATCGACCAAAAAATTCAAAAGAGGGCAACCTTCGAAGAAGTCAATTTCAAGAGCTGTATTATACTTACGGTTTTTTTCTTTTAAGAGAAAAGAAAAAGGCGTAGGAATATGATGAATTTAAAAATTTTAATGTCATGCATACCCATATTACAAAAACCTATCAGCTCACAGCAATCAGAATGGCCATTAGGAAAAATGCTGCCAAAAATAAACGGTGAAGGGAGTGTGGAGAAATGCGTACCCTCGGTTGTAAGGGGGGGCATGTAAAGAGCCACTAATGAAAACACAACGTAGGTGCTTTGAAAAGGGAAACATTGAGCTACCAGTCAATCAATCACAACCACTGCTTGGCCTATCACCTGAGAAAATGAGAATCAAAAATCACAGGCTGGCAAACCTGTACGCCAGCAATATTTACCATAGCCAGCACTTGGAAGCAATGAAAATGTCCATCAACCGAGGAATGCACCAAGAAGAAGTGGTCCACGTACACAATGGAATATTACTCTAATAATAAATATAAATTGAATTAAAAACAAACAAAAGCAAGGAGACATCAACATTTGTGGGTTTATCCGGGCACATTGCACTCTAATTTATAACCGAAGAACACCACTGGCCGGTAGGTCTGTTTCCCTAGTACCAGCATGGGGAACGTAGAAAGGCTGCCGCTCTCTGGCCATTACCTGCAAAAGCAGGTTTAAAGCCTGAGCTAATGGTCACTTCATATGAACAAGTACTTCAGGGCTGTAAATGAAACCTGCCCTCAAAATGTCTTGAGGGAGATAATGGCCAAAATATTTCAAATGGTGACACATACTTTAAGAAAACACTTTGAAGAAATAAGCTCTAATCACAGCTGGAAAAATTAAAAGGACATGTCTTAAAGCTCAATTTCAACACATTATGAGACACATGCAAATTCAACCACAAAGAGGTATCAGCTCACACCACTCAGAATAACCATCAGCAAAAACTACAAAGAATAAATGCTGAAGGTGCTGGGAAGAAATACATACCCTCCACTTTAAGTGGGACGTAACCTGGAAAGAGCCACTAAGGAGAACAGAATAGAGGTGCCTTTAAAAGGTAACCATTGAGCTACCATATGATCTAGCAGACCTATGCCTAGACCTATAAACGAAGAAGAGAGAATTGGAAGGACACAGGCACGCAAATCTACATTGCATAGTATTACAATAGCCAAGATATGGAAGTAACCAAAAAGTCCACCGACAGATGGGTGGACAAAGAAGTACTGCTACCTGTACAGATGGAATAAGAGCTAGTGAAAAAATGAAACAATGCCATTTGCAGCACCATAGATGAGTCTAGAAGTAATCACGCAACTTGGAGTAAGTGAGAAAGCGAAAGACACATATCCTATCATATCACATATAGGTGTTACCTAAAAAATGATACAAACAAAAGATATTTCCACAGAGAAACACTATCATAGATTCATTAAAAAAACTTATGGTTCACCAAATGGAAAGGTGTGAGGATTGGATACATTACCATATTGAGGTTAACAGAGAGATACAAACACATGTGAAATATATAATCACCAAAGACCTACGCAATACCAAGAGAAGACTACTCAACATTGTGTCATAACCTACATGGGAAAAGGATCCGAAGAATAGATATATGCATATGTGTGAAAGAACCACATCTTGCACACCTAGAACAAACAAAACATTGTAATCAAGTTTGCTGTGATAAGAAATAAAAATTAAGTTCAAAATACCAACAAGAAGTAATGAGACATAAACTTAAAGGGCTTTTTCCTCGCACATTCCATTCTAATTTACAACCTAGAACACCACTTCCAGTAAGGCTCTGTTGCCCTAGAAACCAGATTTGGTAAAGGAGAAATGCTGCCGCCTTGTGGCCGATTCCCGCAAGAGCAGCTTTTAACCCACAGCTAATGGTCACTTACCATTCACAAGGACTCAGGGCTGTAAAGGACACCTGCCCTCAAAATTGTGCTGAGGTAGGGAATGGATACAAAAAATTCAAAACAGGCCAAATTTTCAAGAAGATAGTATGAAGAGGTAAGTTTTACTCACTCTCTTTTTAAAGAAAGGAAAATGGATAAAAGCTCCACCTCAGGAAGTATTAGACTCATGCAATCTAATCTACAAAAAGTTTTCAACTCACACCAGTCGACTGACCATTGGCAAAAAGTCTACAAACAATAAATGCTGAAGAGGTTTTAGAGAACTGTGTACCCTCTAGCTGCTGGTGAGATGCAAAAGGGTTAAACGCTAATAATGAGAACAGAAAGGAGCTGCGTTGAAAAGGAAAAATTGAGGTACCATTCAATCCAGCAGGCGCACCAATGGGCCTCTCACCTGAGAAGACCAGAATGAAGAAGACCCGGGCTGCAAAAGCTGCACTGCAGCCTTATTCACCATAGCCAAGACAGTGAAGCAACCAAAATGTCCATCAACAGATGAAAGGATAAAGAAGAAGTGGTCCATGTACACAATGAATACTAGCCATGGAAAACAATGAAACACTGCTCTTTGAGGCACCATAGATGATCTTGGAGATAATCACAGAACATGAGGTAAGTCGGAAAGCAGAAGTCCTATATCCTATGATATCACTTATAGGCGTTATCTAATAACTGACACAAATGAACATATTTCCACAGAGAAAGTCAATCACAGACTTATTAAAAACAAACTATGCTTATCTAAAAGGAAAGGTGGGGGGAATGGATAAATGAAGATTAGCGTTACCATATGTATACAAATACATATTATATACATATATCAAAAAGACCGACCATATAGCAAGGAAGGTTTACGGAACACTCTGTAATAATTTACAGGGGAAGAGGATCTCTACATAAATAGGTATATAGAATATGTAGATGAACCAGAGTGTGTACACCTTGGACAAGCAACATTCTAACCATTACCCCAATTGAAAAAATTAAAACAACGAACTAGGAGTAATGAGACATAAACTTATGGGGGGTTTTCCTGGCACATTCCATTCAAATTTACAACCTAGGCAAACGACTTCCAGAACGGCTCTGCTGCCCTAGTACCCAGATTTGGGAATGGAGAAATGCTGCATCCTTGTGGCCGTTTCCCACCACAGCAGCTTTAAACCCACTGCAAAAGGTCACTAAATATTCACCAATTGCAGGTCTGTAAATGACACCTGCCCTCCAAAAAATACTGAGGTCGAAAATCGACCAAAAAATTCTAGAGTGCAGCCTTCCAAAAAGAAAATTTGAAGAGGTATATTATACTCACACTTTTGTTCTTTTTTCTTTTAACAGAAAAGAAAAAGGCGTGGAAAAATGATGAATTGTAGGAATTTTTACAGACATGTAAACCCAAATTACAAACACCTATCAGCTCACACCAGTCAGAATGGCCATCAACAAATATGCTGCAAACAAGAAATGCTGACGTGATTGTGGAGAAGTGCGTACCCTCGATTCTAAGGGGGACGTGGTAAGAGCCACTAATGACAGCACAATTGAGGTGCCTTGAAAAGGTAAACGTTGAGCTACCATACCAGTCAATCAATCATAACCACTGCTGGGTCTATCACCTGAGAAAATGAAAATCAAAAATCACAGGCTGGCAATCCTGCCCTCCAGCAATATTTACCATAGGCAACACTTGGAAGCAAGGAAAATGTCCATCAACAGAGGAATGCACCAAGAAGAAGTGGTCCATGTACACAATGGAATATTAGCCACGGAAAACACTGAAGCGCTGCTCTTTGAGGCACCACAGATGAGCCTGGAGATAATCACAAAACATGAAGTAGGACGGAAAGCAAAAGACCTATAGCCTATAATATCACTTATGGTATTAACTAATAACTGACACAGATGAACATATTTCCAAAGAGAAAGACACTCACAGGCTTAGAAAACAAAACAAACTATGCTCATCTAAAAGGAAAGGAGGGGGGAAATTGAGAAATGAGGATTAGTGTTACTATACATATACAAATACATATTATATACATGTATCAAAAAGACCGAACATATAGCAAGGGAGGTCGATGGAACACTGTAATATTTTACATGGGAAGAGGATCTGTACATTAATAGACATACATAATGTACAAAAGGACCAGATGGTGTACACCTAGGACAAACAATATTCTAAACTTTACCCAGATTAAAAAAATTTTAAAAACCAAGAAGAAGTAATGAGACATAAACTTATGGGGATTTCTCCTGGCAAATTCCATTCTAATTTATAACCTAGGACAATGACTTCCAGAAGGGCTCTGCTGCCCTAGTACCCAGATTGGGGAATGGAGAAAAGCTACCTCCTTGTGGACGTTTCCCACAACAGCAGCTTTGAACCCACTGCAAAAGGTCACTAAATTTTCACCAACTTGCAGTTCTGTAAATGACACCTGCCCTCCAAAAAATTTCTGGGGTCAAAAATCGACCAAAAAATTCAAAAGAGGGCAACCTTCGAAGAAGTCAATTTCAAGAGCTGTATTATACTTACGGTTTTTTTCTTTTAAGAGAAAAGAAAAAGGCGTAGGAATATGATGAATTTAAAAATTTTAATGTCATGCATACCCATATTACAAAAACCTATCAGCTCACAGCAATCAGAATGGCCATTAGGAAAAATGCTGCCAAAAATAAACGGTGAAGGGAGTGTGGAGAAATGCGTACCCTCGGTTGTAAGGGGGGGCATGTAAAGAGCCACTAATGAAAACACAACGTAGGTGCTTTGAAAAGGGAAACATTGAGCTACCAGTCAATCAATCACAACCACTGCTTGGCCTATCACCTGAGAAAATGAGAATCAAAAATCACAGGCTGGCAAACCTGTACGCCAGCAATATTTACCATAGCCAGCACTTGGAAGCAATGAAAATGTCCATCAACCGAGGAATGCACCAAGAAGAAGTGGTCCACGTACACAATGGAATATTACTCTAATAATAAATATAAATTGAATTAAAAACAAACAAAAGCAAGGAGACATCAACATTTGTGGGTTTATCCGGGCACATTGCACTCTAATTTATAACCGAAGAACACCACTGGCCGGTAGGTCTGTTTCCCTAGTACCAGCATGGGGAACGTAGAAAGGCTGCCGCTCTCTGGCCATTACCTGCAAAAGCAGGTTTAAAGCCTGAGCTAATGGTCACTTCATATGAACAAGTACTTCAGGGCTGTAAATGAAACCTGCCCTCAAAATGTCTTGAGGGAGATAATGGCCAAAATATTTCAAATGGTGACACATACTTTAAGAAAACACTTTGAAGAAATAAGCTCTAATCACAGCTGGAAAAATTAAAAGGACATGTCTTAAAGCTCAATTTCAACACATTATGAGACACATGCAAATTCAACCACAAAGAGGTATCAGCTCACACCACTCAGAATAACCATCAGCAAAAACTACAAAGAATAAATGCTGAAGGTGCTGGGAAGAAATACATACCCTCCACTTTAAGTGGGACGTAACCTGGAAAGAGCCACTAAGGAGAACAGAATAGAGGTGCCTTTAAAAGGTAACCATTGAGCTACCATATGATCTAGCAGACCTATGCCTAGACCTATAAACGAAGAAGAGAGAATTGGAAGGACACAGGCACGCAAATCTACATTGCATAGTATTACAATAGCCAAGATATGGAAGTAACCAAAAAGTCCACCGACAGATGGGTGGACAAAGAAGTACTGCTACCTGTACAGATGGAATAAGAGCTAGTGAAAAAATGAAACAATGCCATTTGCAGCACCATAGATGAGTCTAGAAGTAATCACGCAACTTGGAGTAAGTGAGAAAGCGAAAGACACATATCCTATCATATCACATATAGGTGTTACCTAAAAAATGATACAAACAAAAGATATTTCCACAGAGAAACACTATCATAGATTCATTAAAAAAACTTATGGTTCACCAAATGGAAAGGTGTGAGGATTGGATACATTACCATATTGAGGTTAACAGAGAGATACAAACACATGTGAAATATATAATCACCAAAGACCTACGCAATACCAAGAGAAGACTACTCAACATTGTGTCATAACCTACATGGGAAAAGGATCCGAAGAATAGATATATGCATATGTGTGAAAGAACCACATCTTGCACACCTAGAACAAACAAAACATTGTAATCAAGTTTGCTGTGATAAGAAATAAAAATTAAGTTCAAAATACCAACAAGAAGTAATGAGACATAAACTTAAAGGGCTTTTTCCTCGCACATTCCATTCTAATTTACAACCTAGAACACCACTTCCAGTAAGGCTCTGTTGCCCTAGAAACCAGATTTGGTAAAGGAGAAATGCTGCCGCCTTGTGGCCGATTCCCGCAAGAGCAGCTTTTAACCCACAGCTAATGGTCACTTACCATTCACAAGGACTCAGGGCTGTAAAGGACACCTGCCCTCAAAATTGTGCTGAGGTAGGGAATGGATACAAAAAATTCAAAACAGGCCAAATTTTCAAGAAGATAGTATGAAGAGGTAAGTTTTACTCACTCTCTTTTTAAAGAAAGGAAAATGGATAAAAGCTCCACCTCAGGAAGTATTAGACTCATGCAATCTAATCTACAAAAAGTTTTCAACTCACACCAGTCGACTGACCATTGGCAAAAAGTCTACAAACAATAAATGCTGAAGAGGTTTTAGAGAACTGTGTACCCTCTAGCTGCTGGTGAGATGCAAAAGGGTTAAACGCTAATAATGAGAACAGAAAGGAGCTGCGTTGAAAAGGAAAAATTGAGGTACCATTCAATCCAGCAGGCGCACCAATGGGCCTCTCACCTGAGAAGACCAGAATGAAGAAGACCCGGGCTGCAAAAGCTGCACTGCAGCCTTATTCACCATAGCCAAGACAGTGAAGCAACCAAAATGTCCATCAACAGATGAAAGGATAAAGAAGAAGTGGTCCATGTACACAATGAATACTAGCCATGGAAAACAATGAAACACTGCTCTTTGAGGCACCATAGATGATCTTGGAGATAATCACAGAACATGAGGTAAGTCGGAAAGCAGAAGTCCTATATCCTATGATATCACTTATAGGCGTTATCTAATAACTGACACAAATGAACATATTTCCACAGAGAAAGTCAATCACAGACTTATTAAAAACAAACTATGCTTACCTAAAAGGAAAGGTGGGGGGAATGGATAAATGAAGATTAGCGTTACCATATGTATACAAATACATATTATATACATATATCAAAAAGACCGACCATATAGCAAGGAAGGTTTACGGAACACTCTGTAATAATTTACAGGGGAAGAGGATCTCTACATAAATAGGTATATAGGATATGTAGATGAACCAGAGTGTGTACACCTTGGACAAGCAACATTCTAACCATTACCCCAATTGAAAAAATTAAAACAACGAACTAGGAGTAATGAGACATAAACTTATGGGGGGTTTTCCTGGCACATTCCATTCAAATTTACAACCTAGGCAAACGACTTCCAGAACGGCTCTGCTGCCCTAGTACCCAGATTTGGGAATGGAGAAATGCTGCATCCTTGTGGCCGTTTCCCACCACAGCAGCTTTAAACCCACTGCAAAAGGTCACTAAATATTCACCAATTGCAGGTCTGTAAATGACACCTGCCCTCCAAAAAATACTGAGGTCGAAAATCGACCAAAAAATTCTAGAGTGCAGCCTTCCAAAAAGAAAATTTGAAGAGGTATATTATACTCACACTTTTGTTCTTTTTTCTTTTAACAGAAAAGAAAAAGGCGTGGAAAAATGATGAATTGTAGGAATTTTTACAGACATGTAAACCCAAATTACAAACACCTATCAGCTCACACCAGTCAGAATGGCCATCAACAAATATGCTGCAAACAAGAAATGCTGACGTGATTGTGGAGAAGTGCGTACCCTCGATTCTAAGGGGGACGTGGTAAGAGCCACTAATGACAGCACAATTGAGGTGCCTTGAAAAGGTAAACGTTGAGCTACCATACCAGTCAATCAATCATAACCACTGCTGGGTCTATCACCTGAGAAAATGAAAATCAAAAATCACAGGCTGGCAATCCTGCCCTCCAGCAATATTTACCATAGGCAACACTTGGAAGCAAGGAAAATGTCCATCAACAGAGGAATGCACCAAGAAGAAGTGGTCCATGTACACAATGGAATATTAGCCACGGAAAACACTGAAGCGCTGCTCTTTGAGGCACCACAGATGAGCCTGGAGATAATCACAAAACATGAAGTAGGTCGGAAAGCAAAAGACCTATAGCCTATAATATCACTTATGGTATTAACTAATAACTGACACAGATGAACATATTTCCAAAGAGAAAGACACTCACAGGCTTAGAAAACAAAACAAACTATGCTCATCTAAAAGGAAAGGAGGGGGGAAATTGAGAAATGAGGATTAGTGTTACTATACATATACAAATACATATTATATACATGTATCAAAAAGACCGAACATATAGCAAGGGAGGTCGATGGAACACTGTAATATTTTACATGGGAAGAGGATCTGTACATTAATAGACATACATAATGTACAAATGGACCAGATGGTGTACACCTAGGACAAACAATATTCTAAACTTTACCCAGATTAAAAAAATTTTAAAAACCAAGAAGAAGTAATGAGACATAAACTTATGGGGATTTCTCCTGGCAAATTCCATTCTAATTTACAACCTAGGACAATGACTTCCAGAAGGGCTCTGCTGCCCTAGTACCCAGATTGGGGAATGGAGAAAAGCTACCTCCTTGTGGACGTTTCCCACAACAGCAGCTTTGAACCCACTGCAAAAGGTCACTAAATTTTCACCAACTTGCAGTTCTGTAAATGACACCTGCCCTCCAAAAAATTTCTGGGGTCAAAAATCGACCAAAAAATTCAAAAGAGGGCAACCTTCGAAGAAGTCAATTTCAAGAGCTCTATTATACTTACGTTTTTTTCTTTTAAAGAGAAAAGAAAAAGGCGTAGGAATATGATGAATTTAAAAATTTTAATGTCATGCATACCCATATTACAAAAACCTATCAGCTCACAGCAATCAGAATGGCCATTAGGAAAAATGCTGCCAAAAATAAACGGTGAAGGGAGTGTGGAGAAATGCGTACCCTCGGTTGTAAGGGGGGGCATGTAAAGAGCCACTAATGAAAACACAACGTAGGTGCTTTGAAAAGGGAAACATTGAGCTACCAGTCAATCAATCACAACCACTGCTTGGCCTATCACCTGAGAAAATGAGAATCAAAAATCACAGGCTGGCAAACCTGTACGCCAGCAATATTTACCATAGCCAGCACTTGGAAGCAATGAAAATGTCCATCAACCGAGGAATGCACCAAGAAGAAGTGGTCCACGTACACAATGGAATATTACTCTAATAATAAATATAAATTGAATTAAAAACAAACAAAAGCAAGGAGACATCAACATTTGTGGGTTTATCCGGGCACATTGCACTCTAATTTATAACCGAAGAACACCACTGGCCGGTAGGTCTGTTTCCCTAGTACCAGCATGGGGAACGTAGAAAGGCTGCCGCTCTCTGGCCATTACCTGCAAAAGCAGGTTTAAAGCCTGAGCTAATGGTCACTTCATATGAACAAGTACTTCAGGACTGTAAATGAAACCTGCCCTCAAAATGTCTTGAGGGAGATAATGGCCAAAATATTTCAAATGGTGACACATACTTTAAGAAAACACTTTGAAGAAATAAGCTCTAATCACAGCTGGAAAAATTAAAAGGACATGTCTTAAAGCTCAATTTCAACACATTATGAGACACATGCAAATTCAACCACAAAGAGGTATCAGCTCACACCACTCAGAATAACCATCAGCAAAAACTACAAAGAATAAATGCTGAAGGTGCTGGGAAGAAATACATACCCTCCACTTTAAGTGGGACGTAACCTGGAAAGAGCCACTAAGGAGAACAGAATAGAGGTGCCTTTAAAAGGTAACCATTGAGCTACCATATGATCTAGCAGACCTATGCCTAGACCTATAAACGAAGAAGAGAGAATTGGAAGGACACAGGCACGCAAATCTACATTGCATAGTATTACAATAGCCAAGATATGGAAGTAACCAAAAAGTCCACCGACAGATGGGTGGACAAAGAAGTACTGCTACCTGTACAGATGGAATAAGAGCTAGTGAAAAAATGAAACAATGCCATTTGCAGCACCATAGATGAGTCTAGAAGTAATCACGCAACTTGGAGTAAGTGAGAAAGCGAAAGACACATATCCTATCATATCACATATAGGTGTTACCTAAAAAATGATACAAACAAAAGATATTTCCACAGAGAAACACTATCATAGATTCATTAAAAAAACTTATGGTTCACCAAATGGAAAGGTGTGAGGATTGGATACATTACCATATTGAGGTTAACAGAGAGATACAAACACATGTGAAATATATAATCACCAAAGACCTACGCAATACCAAGAGAAGACTACTCAACATTGTGTCATAACCTACATGGGAAAAGGATCCGAAGAATAGATATATGCATATGTGTGAAAGAACCACATCTTGCACACCTAGAACAAACAAAACATTGTAATCAAGTTTGCTGTGATAAGAAATAAAAATTAAGTTCAAAATACCAACAAGAAGTAATGAGACATAAACTTAAAGGGCTTTTTCCTCGCACATTCCATTCTAATTTACAACCTAGAACACCACTTCCAGTAAGGCTCTGTTGCCCTAGAAACCAGATTTGGTAAAGGAGAAATGCTGCCGCCTTGTGGCCGATTCCCGCAAGAGCAGCTTTTAACCCACAGCTAATGGTCACTTACCATTCACAAGGACTCAGGGCTGTAAAGGACACCTGCCCTCAAAATTGTGCTGAGGTAGGGAATGGATACAAAAAATTCAAAACAGGCCAAATTTTCAAGAAGATAGTATGAAGAGGTAAGTTTTACTCACTCTCTTTTTAAAGAAAGGAAAATGGATAAAAGCTCCACCTCAGGAAGTATTAGACTCATGCAATCTAATCTACAAAAAGTTTTCAACTCACACCAGTCGACTGACCATTGGCAAAAAGTCTACAAACAATAAATGCTGAAGAGGTTTTAGAGAACTGTGTACCCTCTAGCTGCTGGTGAGATGCAAAAGGGTTAAACGCTAATAATGAGAACAGAAAGGAGCTGCGTTGAAAAGGAAAAATTGAGGTACCATTCAATCCAGCAGGCGCACCAATGGGCCTCTCACCTGAGAAGACCAGAATGAAGAAGACCCGGGCTGCAAAAGCTGCACTGCAGCCTTATTCACCATAGCCAAGACAGTGAAGCAACCAAAATGTCCATCAACAGATGAAAGGATAAAGAAGAAGTGGTCCATGTACACAATGAATACTAGCCATGGAAAACAATGAAACACTGCTCTTTGAGGCACCATAGATGATCTTGGAGATAATCACAGAACATGAGGTAAGTCGGAAAGCAGAAGTCCTATATCCTATGATATCACTTATAGGCGTTATCTAATAACTGACACAAATGAACATATTTCCACAGAGAAAGTCAATCACAGACTTATTAAAAACAAACTATGCTTACCTAAAAGGAAAGGTGGGGGGAATGGATAAATGAAGATTAGCGTTACCATATGTATACAAATACATATTATATACATATATCAAAAAGACCGACCATATAGCAAGGAAGGTTTACGGAACACTCTGTAATAATTTACAGGGGAAGAGGATCTCTACATAAATAGGTATATAGGATATGTAGATGAACCAGAGTGTGTACACCTTGGACAAGCAACATTCTAACCATTACCCCAATTGAAAAAATTAAAACAACGAACTAGGAGTAATGAGACATAAACTTATGGGGGGTTTTCCTGGCACATTCCATTCAAATTTACAACCTAGGCAAACGACTTCCAGAACGGCTCTGCTGCCCTAGTACCCAGATTTGGGAATGGAGAAATGCTGCATCCTTGTGGCCGTTTCCCACCACAGCAGCTTTAAACCCACTGCAAAAGGTCACTAAATATTCACCAATTGCAGGTCTGTAAATGACACCTGCCCTCCAAAAAATACTGAGGTCGAAAATCGACCAAAAAATTCTAGAGTGCAGCCTTCCAAAAAGAAAATTTGAAGAGGTATATTATACTCACACTTTTGTTCTTTTTTCTTTTAACAGAAAAGAAAAAGGCGTGGAAAAATGATGAATTGTAGGAATTTTTACAGACATGTAAACCCAAATTACAAACACCTATCAGCTCACACCAGTCAGAATGGCCATCAACAAATATGCTGCAAACAAGAAATGCTGACGTGATTGTGGAGAAGTGCGTACCCTCGATTCTAAGGGGGACGTGGTAAGAGCCACTAATGACAGCACAATTGAGGTGCCTTGAAAAGGTAAACGTTGAGCTACCATACCAGTCAATCAATCATAACCACTGCTGGGTCTATCACCTGAGAAAATGAAAATCAAAAATCACAGGCTGGCAATCCTGCCCTCCAGCAATATTTACCATAGGCAACACTTGGAAGCAAGGAAAATGTCCATCAACAGAGGAATGCACCAAGAAGAAGTGGTCCATGTACACAATGGAATATTAGCCACGGAAAACACTGAAGCGCTGCTCTTTGAGGCACCACAGATGAGCCTGGAGATAATCACAAAACATGAAGTAGGTCGGAAAGCAAAAGACCTATAGCCTATAATATCACTTATGGTATTAACTAATAACTGACACAGATGAACATATTTCCAAAGAGAAAGACACTCACAGGCTTAGAAAACAAAACAAACTATGCTCATCTAAAAGGAAAGGAGGGGGGAAATTGAGAAATGAGGATTAGTGTTACTATACATATACAAATACATATTATATACATGTATCAAAAAGACCGAACATATAGCAAGGGAGGTCGATGGAACACTGTAATATTTTACATGGGAAGAGGATCTGTACATTAATAGACATACATAATGTACAAATGGACCAGATGGTGTACACCTAGGACAAACAATATTCTAAACTTTACCCAGATTAAAAAAATTTTAAAAACCAAGAAGAAGTAATGAGACATAAACTTATGGGGATTTCTCCTGGCAAATTCCATTCTAATTTACAACCTAGGACAATGACTTCCAGAAGGGCTCTGCTGCCCTAGTACCCAGATTGGGGAATGGAGAAAAGCTACCTCCTTGTGGACGTTTCCCACAACAGCAGCTTTGAACCCACTGCAAAAGGTCACTAAATTTTCACCAACTTGCAGTTCTGTAAATGACACCTGCCCTCCAAAAAATTTCTGGGGTCAAAAATCGACCAAAAAATTCAAAAGAGGGCAACCTTCGAAGAAGTCAATTTCAAGAGCTCTATTATACTTACGTTTTTTTCTTTTAAAGAGAAAAGAAAAAGGCGTAGGAATATGATGAATTTAAAAATTTTAATGTCATGCATACCCATATTACAAAAACCTATCAGCTCACAGCAATCAGAATGGCCATTAGGAAAAATGCTGCCAAAAATAAACGGTGAAGGGAGTGTGGAGAAATGCGTACCCTCGGTTGTAAGGGGGGGCATGTAAAGAGCCACTAATGAAAACACAACGTAGGTGCTTTGAAAAGGGAAACATTGAGCTACCAGTCAATCAATCACAACCACTGCTTGGCCTATCACCTGAGAAAATGAGAATCAAAAATCACAGGCTGGCAAACCTGTACGCCAGCAATATTTACCATAGCCAGCACTTGGAAGCAATGAAAATGTCCATCAACCGAGGAATGCACCAAGAAGAAGTGGTCCACGTACACAATGGAATATTACTCTAATAATAAATATAAATTGAATTAAAAACAAACAAAAGCAAGGAGACATCAACATTTGTGGGTTTATCCGGGCACATTGCACTCTAATTTATAACCGAAGAACACCACTGGCCGGTAGGTCTGTTTCCCTAGTACCAGCATGGGGAACGTAGAAAGGCTGCCGCTCTCTGGCCATTACCTGCAAAAGCAGGTTTAAAGCCTGAGCTAATGGTCACTTCATATGAACAAGTACTTCAGGGCTGTAAATGAAACCTGCCCTCAAAATGTCTTGAGGGAGATAATGGCCAAACTATTTCAAATGGTGACACATACTTTAAGAAAACACTTTGAAGAAATAAGCTCTAATCACAGCTGGAAAAATTAAAAGGACATGTCTTAAAGCTCAATTTCAACACATTATGAGACACATGCAAATTCAACCACAAAGAGGTATCAGCTCACACCACTCAGAATAACCATCAGCAAAAACTACAAAGAATAAATGCTGAAGGTGCTGGGAAGAAATACATACCCTCCACTTTAAGTGGGACGTAACCTGGAAAGAGCCACTAAGGAGAACAGAATAGAGGTGCCTTTAAAAGGTAACCATTGAGCTACCATATGATCTAGCAGACCTATGCCTAGACCTATAAACGAAGAAGAGAGAATTGGAAGGACACAGGCACGCAAATCTACATTGCATAGTATTACAATAGCCAAGATATGGAAGTAACCAAAAAGTCCACCGACAGATGGGTGGACAAAGAAGTACTGCTACCTGTACAGATGGAATAAGAGCTAGTGAAAAAATGAAACAATGCCATTTGCAGCACCATAGATGAGTCTAGAAGTAATCACGCAACTTGGAGTAAGTGAGAAAGCGAAAGACACATATCCTATCATATCACATATAGGTGTTACCTAAAAAATGATACAAACAAAAGATATTTCCACAGAGAAACACTATCATAGATTCATTAAAAAAACTTATGGTTCACCAAATGGAAAGGTGTGAGGATTGGATACATTACCATATTGAGGTTAACAGAGAGATACAAACACATGTGAAATATATAATCACCAAAGACCTACGCAATACCAAGAGAAGACTACTCAACATTGTGTCATAACCTACATGGGAAAAGGATCCGAAGAATAGATATATGCATATGTGTGAAAGAACCACATCTTGCACACCTAGAACAAACAAAACATTGTAATCAAGTTTGCTGTGATAAGAAATAAAAATTAAGTTCAAAATACCAACAAGAAGTAATGAGACATAAACTTAAAGGGCTTTTTCCTCGCACATTCCATTCTAATTTACAACCTAGAACACCACTTCCAGTAAGGCTCTGTTGCCCTAGAAACCAGATTTGGTAAAGGAGAAATGCTGCCGCCTTGTGGCCGATTCCCGCAAGAGCAGCTTTTAACCCACAGCTAATGGTCACTTACCATTCACAAGGACTCAGGGCTGTAAAGGACACCTGCCCTCAAAATTGTGCTGAGGTAGGGAATGGATACAAAAAATTCAAAACAGGCCAAATTTTCAAGAAGATAGTATGAAGAGGTAAGTTTTACTCACTCTCTTTTTAAAGAAAGGAAAATGGATAAAAGCTCCACCTCAGGAAGTATTAGACTCATGCAATCTAATCTACAAAAAGTTTTCAACTCACACCAGTCGACTGACCATTGGCAAAAAGTCTACAAACAATAAATGCTGAAGAGGTTTTAGAGAACTGTGTACCCTCTAGCTGCTGGTGAGATGCAAAAGGGTTAAACGCTAATAATGAGAACAGAAAGGAGCTGCGTTGAAAAGGAAAAATTGAGGTACCATTCAATCCAGCAGGCGCACCAATGGGCCTCTCACCTGAGAAGACCAGAATGAAGAAGACCCGGGCTGCAAAAGCTGCACTGCAGCCTTATTCACCATAGCCAAGACAGTGAAGCAACCAAAATGTCCATCAACAGATGAAAGGATAAAGAAGAAGTGGTCCATGTACACAATGAATACTAGCCATGGAAAACAATGAAACACTGCTCTTTGAGGCACCATAGATGATCTTGGAGATAATCACAGAACATGAGGTAAGTCGGAAAGCAGAAGTCCTATATCCTATGATATCACTTATAGGCGTTATCTAATAACTGACACAAATGAACATATTTCCACAGAGAAAGTCAATCACAGACTTATTAAAAAAAAACTATGCTTACCTAAAAGGAAAGGTGGGGGGAATGGATAAATGAAGATTAGCGTTACCATATGTATACAAATACATATTATATACATATATCAAAAAGACCGACCATATAGCAAGGAAGGTTTACGGAACACTCTGTAATAATTTACAGGGGAAGAGGATCTCTACATAAATAGGTATATAGAATATGTAGATGAACCAGAGTGTGTACACCTTGGACAAGCAACATTCTAACCATTACCCCAATTGAAAAAATTAAAACAACGAACTAGGAGTAATGAGACATAAACTTATGGGGGGTTTTCCTGGCACATTCCATTCAAATTTACAACCTAGGCAAACGACTTCCAGAACGGCTCTGCTGCCCTAGTACCCAGATTTGGGAATGGAGAAATGCTGCATCCTTGTGGCCGTTTCCCACCACAGCAGCTTTAAACCCACTGCAAAAGGTCACTAAATATTCACCAATTGCAGGTCTGTAAATGACACCTGCCCTCCAAAAAATACTGAGGTCGAAAATCGACCAAAAAATTCTAGAGTGCAACCTTCCAAAAAGAAAATTTGAAGAGGTATATTATACTCACACTTTTGTTCTTTTTTCTTTTAACAGAAAAGAAAAAGGTGTGGAAAAATGATGAATTGTAGGAATTTTTACAGACATGTAAACCCAAATTACAAACACCTATCAGCTCACACCAGTCAGAATGGCCATCAACAAATATGCTGCAAACAAGAAATGCTGACGTGATTGTGGAGAAGTGCGTACCCTCGATTCTAAGGGGGACGTGGTAAGAGCCACTAATGACAGCACAATTGAGGTGCCTTGAAAAGGTAAACGTTGAGCTACCATACCAGTCAATCAATCATAACCACTGCTGGGTCTATCACCTGAGAAAATGAAAATCAAAAATCACAGGCTGGCAATCCTGCCCTCCAGCAATATTTACCATAGGCAACACTTGGAAGCAAGGAAAATGTCCATCAACAGAGGAATGCACCAAGAAGAAGTGGTCCATGTACACAATGGAATATTAGCCACGGAAAACACTGAAGCGCTGCTCTTTGAGGCACCACAGATGAGCCTGGAGATAATCACAAAACATGAAGTAGGTCGGAAAGCAAAAGACCTATAGCCTATAATATCACTTATGGTATTAACTAATAACTGACACAGATGAACATATTTCCAAAGAGAAAGACACTCACAGGCTTAGAAAACAAAACAAACTATGCTCATCTAAAAGGAAAGGAGGGGGGAAATTGAGAAATGAGGATTAGTGTTACTATACATATACAAATACATATTATATACATGTATCAAAAAGACCGAACATATAGCAAGGGAGGTCGATGGAACACTGTAATATTTTACATGGGAAGAGGATCTGTACATTAATAGACATACATAATGTACAAATGGACCAGATGGTGTACACCTAGGACAAACAATATTCTAAACTTTACCCAGATTAAAAAAATTTTAAAAACCAAGAAGAAGTAATGAGACATAAACTTATGGGGATTTCTCCTGGCAAATTCCATTCTAATTTACAACCTAGGACAATGACTTCCAGAAGGGCTCTGCTGCCCTAGTACCCAGATTGGGGAATGGAGAAAAGCTACCTCCTTGTGGACGTTTCCCACAACAGCAGCTTTGAACCCACTGCAAAAGGTCACTAAATTTTCACCAACTTGCAGTTCTGTAAATGACACCTGCCCTCCAAAAAATTTCTGGGGTCAAAAATCGACCAAAAAATTCAAAAGAGGGCAACCTTCGAAGAAGTCAATTTCAAGAGCTCTATTATACTTACGTTTTTTTCTTTTAAAGAGAAAAGAAAAAGGCGTAGGAATATGATGAATTTAAAAATTTTAATGTCATGCATACCCATATTACAAAAACCTATCAGCTCACAGCAATCAGAATGGCCATTAGGAAAAATGCTGCCAAAAATAAACGGTGAAGGGAGTGTGGAGAAATGCGTACCCTCGGTTGTAAGGGGGGGCATGTAAAGAGCCACTAATGAAAACACAACGTAGGTGCTTTGAAAAGGGAAACATTGAGCTACCAGTCAATCAATCACAACCACTGCTTGGCCTATCACCTGAGAAAATGAGAATCAAAAATCACAGGCTGGCAAACCTGTACGCCAGCAATATTTACCATAGCCAGCACTTGGAAGCAATGAAAATGTCCATCAACCGAGGAATGCACCAAGAAGAAGTGGTCCACGTACACAATGGAATATTACTCTAATAATAAATATAAATTGAATTAAAAACAAACAAAAGCAAGGAGACATCAACATTTGTGGGTTTATCCGGGCACATTGCACTCTAATTTATAACCGAAGAACACCACTGGCCGGTAGGTCTGTTTCCCTAGTACCAGCATGGGGAACGTAGAAAGGCTGCCGCTCTCTGGCCATTACCTGCAAAAGCAGGTTTAAAGCCTGAGCTAATGGTCACTTCATATGAACAAGTACTTCAGGGCTGTAAATGAAACCTGCCCTCAAAATGTCTTGAGGGAGATAATGGCCAAACTATTTCAAATGGTGACACATACTTTAAGAAAACACTTTGAAGAAATAAGCTCTAATCACAGCTGGAAAAATTAAAAGGACATGTCTTAAAGCTCAATTTCAACACATTATGAGACACATGCAAATTCAACCACAAAGAGGTATCAGCTCACACCACTCAGAATAACCATCAGCAAAAACTACAAAGAATAAATGCTGAAGGTGCTGGGAAGAAATACATACCCTCCACTTTAAGTGGGACGTAACCTGGAAAGAGCCACTAAGGAGAACAGAATAGAGGTGCCTTTAAAAGGTAACCATTGAGCTACCATATGATCTAGCAGACCTATGCCTAGACCTATAAACGAAGAAGAGAGAATTGGAAGGACACAGGCACGCAAATCTACATTGCATAGTATTACAATAGCCAAGATATGGAAGTAACCAAAAAGTCCACCGACAGATGGGTGGACAAAGAAGTACTGCTACCTGTACAGATGGAATAAGAGCTAGTGAAAAAATGAAACAATGCCATTTGCAGCACCATAGATGAGTCTAGAAGTAATCACGCAACTTGGAGTAAGTGAGAAAGCGAAAGACACATATCCTATCATATCACATATAGGTGTTACCTAAAAAATGATACAAACAAAAGATATTTCCACAGAGAAACACTATCATAGATTCATTAAAAAAACTTATGGTTCACCAAATGGAAAGGTGTGAGGATTGGATACATTACCATATTGAGGTTAACAGAGAGATACAAACACATGTGAAATATATAATCACCAAAGACCTACGCAATACCAAGAGAAGACTACTCAACATTGTGTCATAACCTACATGGGAAAAGGATCCGAAGAATAGATATATGCATATGTGTGAAAGAACCACATCTTGCACACCTAGAACAAACAAAACATTGTAATCAAGTTTGCTGTGATAAGAAATAAAAATTAAGTTCAAAATACCAACAAGAAGTAATGAGACATAAACTTAAAGGGCTTTTTCCTCGCACATTCCATTCTAATTTACAACCTAGAACACCACTTCCAGTAAGGCTCTGTTGCCCTAGAAACCAGATTTGGTAAAGGAGAAATGCTGCCGCCTTGTGGCCGATTCCCGCAAGAGCAGCTTTTAACCCACAGCTAATGGTCACTTACCATTCACAAGGACTCAGGGCTGTAAAGGACACCTGCCCTCAAAATTGTGCTGAGGTAGGGAATGGATACAAAAAATTCAAAACAGGCCAAATTTTCAAGAAGATAGTATGAAGAGGTAAGTTTTACTCACTCTCTTTTTAAAGAAAGGAAAATGGATAAAAGCTCCACCTCAGGAAGTATTAGACTCATGCAATCTAATCTACAAAAAGTTTTCAACTCACACCAGTCGACTGACCATTGGCAAAAAGTCTACAAACAATAAATGCTGAAGAGGTTTTAGAGAACTGTGTACCCTCTAGCTGCTGGTGAGATGCAAAAGGGTTAAACGCTAATAATGAGAACAGAAAGGAGCTGCGTTGAAAAGGAAAAATTGAGGTACCATTCAATCCAGCAGGCGCACCAATGGGCCTCTCACCTGAGAAGACCAGAATGAAGAAGACCCGGGCTGCAAAAGCTGCACTGCAGCCTTATTCACCATAGCCAAGACAGTGAAGCAACCAAAATGTCCATCAACAGATGAAAGGATAAAGAAGAAGTGGTCCATGTACACAATGAATACTAGCCATGGAAAACAATGAAACACTGCTCTTTGAGGCACCATAGATGATCTTGGAGATAATCACAGAACATGAGGTAAGTCGGAAAGCAGAAGTCCTATATCCTATGATATCACTTATAGGCGTTATCTAATAACTGACACAAATGAACATATTTCCACAGAGAAAGTCAATCACAGACTTATTAAAAAAAAACTATGCTTATCTAAAAGGAAAGGTGGGGTGAATGGATAAATGAAGATTAGCGTTACCATATGTATACAAATACATATTATATACATATATCAAAAAGACCGACCATATAGCAAGGAAGGTTTACGGAACACTCTGTAATAATTTACAGGGGAAGAGGATCTCTACATAAATAGGTATATAGAATATGTAGATGAACCAGAGTGTGTACACCTTGGACAAGCAACATTCTAACCATTACCCCAATTGAAAAAATTAAAACAACGAACTAGGAGTAATGAGACATAAACTTATGGGGGGTTTTCCTGGCACATTCCATTCAAATTTACAACCTAGGCAAACGACTTCCAGAACGGCTCTGCTGCCCTAGTACCCAGATTTGGGAATGGAGAAATGCTGCATCCTTGTGGCCGTTTCCCACCACAGCAGCTTTAAACCCACTGCAAAAGGTCACTAAATATTCACCAATTGCAGGTCTGTAAATGACACCTGCCCTCCAAAAAATACTGAGGTCGAAAATCGACCAAAAAATTCTAGAGTGCAACCTTCCAAAAAGAAAATTTGAAGAGGTATATTATACTCACACTTTTGTTCTTTTTTCTTTTAACAGAAAAGAAAAAGGCGTGGAAAAATGATGAATTGTAGGAATTTTTACAGACATGTAAACCCAAATTACAAACACCTATCAGCTCACACCAGTCAGAATGGCCATCAACAAATATGCTGCAAACAAGAAATGCTGACGTGATTGTGGAGAAGTGCGTACCCTCGATTCTAAGGGGGACGTGGTAAGAGCCACTAATGACAGCACAATTGAGGTGCCTTGAAAAGGTAAACGTTGAGCTACCATACCAGTCAATCAATCATAACCACTGCTGGGTCTATCACCTGAGAAAATGAAAATCAAAAATCACAGGCTGGCAATCCTGCCCTCCAGCAATATTTACCATAGGCAACACTTGGAAGCAAGGAAAATGTCCATCAACAGAGGAATGCACCAAGAAGAAGTGGTCCATGTACACAATGGAATATTAGCCACGGAAAACACTGAAGCGCTGCTCTTTGAGGCACCACAGATGAGCCTGGAGATAATCACAAAACATGAAGTAGGTCGGAAAGCAAAAGACCTATAGCCTATAATATCACTTATGGTATTAACTAATAACTGACACAGATGAACATATTTCCAAAGAGAAAGACACTCACAGGCTTAGAAAACAAAACAAACTATGCTCATCTAAAAGGAAAGGAGGGGGGAAATTGAGAAATGAGGATTAGTGTTACTATACATATACAAATACATATTATATACATGTATCAAAAAGACCGAACATATAGCAAGGGAGGTCGATGGAACACTGTAATATTTTACATGGGAAGAGGATCTGTACATTAATAGACATACATAATGTACAAATGGACCAGATGGTGTACACCTAGGACAAACAATATTCTAAACTTTACCCAGATTAAAAAAATTTTAAAAACCAAGAAGAAGTAATGAGACATAAACTTATGGGGATTTCTCCTGGCAAATTCCATTCTAATTTACAACCTAGGACAATGACTTCCAGAAGGGCTCTGCTGCCCTAGTACCCAGATTGGGGAATGGAGAAAAGCTACCTCCTTGTGGACGTTTCCCACAACAGCAGCTTTGAACCCACTGCAAAAGGTCACTAAATTTTCACCAACTTGCAGTTCTGTAAATGACACCTGCCCTCCAAAAAATTTCTGGGGTCAAAAATCGACCAAAAAATTCAAAAGAGGGCAACCTTCGAAGAAGTCAATTTCAAGAGCTCTATTATACTTACGTTTTTTTCTTTTAAAGAGAAAAGAAAAAGGCGTAGGAATATGATGAATTTAAAAATTTTAATGTCATGCATACCCATATTACAAAAACCTATCAGCTCACAGCAATCAGAATGGCCATTAGGAAAAATGCTGCCAAAAATAAACGGTGAAGGGAGTGTGGAGAAATGCGTACCCTCGGTTGTAAGGGGGGGCATGTAAAGAGCCACTAATGAAAACACAACGTAGGTGCTTTGAAAAGGGAAACATTGAGCTACCAGTCAATCAATCACAACCACTGCTTGGCCTATCACCTGAGAAAATGAGAATCAAAAATCACAGGCTGGCAAACCTGTACGCCAGCAATATTTACCATAGCCAGCACTTGGAAGCAATGAAAATGTCCATCAACCGAGGAATGCACCAAGAAGAAGTGGTCCACGTACACAATGGAATATTACTCTAATAATAAATATAAATTGAATTAAAAACAAACAAAAGCAAGGAGACATCAACATTTGTGGGTTTATCCGGGCACATTGCACTCTAATTTATAACCGAAGAACACCACTGGCCGGTAGGTCTGTTTCCCTAGTACCAGCATGGGGAACGTAGAAAGGCTGCCGCTCTCTGGCCATTACCTGCAAAAGCAGGTTTAAAGCCTGAGCTAATGGTCACTTCATATGAACAAGTACTTCAGGGCTGTAAATGAAACCTGCCCTCAAAATGTCTTGAGGGAGATAATGGCCAAACTATTTCAAATGGTGACACATACTTTAAGAAAACACTTTGAAGAAATAAGCTCTAATCACAGCTGGAAAAATTAAAAGGACATGTCTTAAAGCTCAATTTCAACACATTATGAGACACATGCAAATTCAACCACAAAGAGGTATCAGCTCACACCACTCAGAATAACCATCAGCAAAAACTACAAAGAATAAATGCTGAAGGTGCTGGGAAGAAATACATACCCTCCACTTTAAGTGGGACGTAACCTGGAAAGAGCCACTAAGGAGAACAGAATAGAGGTGCCTTTAAAAGGTAACCATTGAGCTACCATATGATCTAGCAGACCTATGCCTAGACCTATAAACGAAGAAGAGAGAATTGGAAGGACACAGGCACGCAAATCTACATTGCATAGTATTACAATAGCCAAGATATGGAAGTAACCAAAAAGTCCACCGACAGATGGGTGGACAAAGAAGTACTGCTACCTGTACAGATGGAATAAGAGCTAGTGAAAAAATGAAACAATGCCATTTGCAGCACCATAGATGAGTCTAGAAGTAATCACGCAACTTGGAGTAAGTGAGAAAGCGAAAGACACATATCCTATCATATCACATATAGGTGTTACCTAAAAAATGATACAAACAAAAGATATTTCCACAGAGAAACACTATCATAGATTCATTAAAAAAACTTATGGTTCACCAAATGGAAAGGTGTGAGGATTGGATACATTACCATATTGAGGTTAACAGAGAGATACAAACACATGTGAAATATATAATCACCAAAGACCTACGCAATACCAAGAGAAGACTACTCAACATTGTGTCATAACCTACATGGGAAAAGGATCCGAAGAATAGATATATGCATATGTGTGAAAGAACCACATCTTGCACACCTAGAACAAACAAAACATTGTAATCAAGTTTGCTGTGATAAGAAATAAAAATTAAGTTCAAAATACCAACAAGAAGTAATGAGACATAAACTTAAAGGGCTTTTTCCTCGCACATTCCATTCTAATTTACAACCTAGAACACCACTTCCAGTAAGGCTCTGTTGCCCTAGAAACCAGATTTGGTAAAGGAGAAATGCTGCCGCCTTGTGGCCGATTCCCGCAAGAGCAGCTTTTAACCCACAGCTAATGGTCACTTACCATTCACAAGGACTCAGGGCTGTAAAGGACACCTGCCCTCAAAATTGTGCTGAGGTAGGGAATGGATACAAAAAATTCAAAACAGGCCAAATTTTCAAGAAGATAGTATGAAGAGGTAAGTTTTACTCACTCTCTTTTTAAAGAAAGGAAAATGGATAAAAGCTCCACCTCAGGAAGTATTAGACTCATGCAATCTAATCTACAAAAAGTTTTCAACTCACACCAGTCGACTGACCATTGGCAAAAAGTCTACAAACAATAAATGCTGAAGAGGTTTTAGAGAACTGTGTACCCTCTAGCTGCTGGTGAGATGCAAAAGGGTTAAACGCTAATAATGAGAACAGAAAGGAGCTGCGTTGAAAAGGAAAAATTGAGGTACCATTCAATCCAGCAGGCGCACCAATGGGCCTCTCACCTGAGAAGACCAGAATGAAGAAGACCCGGGCTGCAAAAGCTGCACTGCAGCCTTATTCACCATAGCCAAGACAGTGAAGCAACCAAAATGTCCATCAACAGATGAAAGGATAAAGAAGAAGTGGTCCATGTACACAATGAATACTAGCCATGGAAAACAATGAAACACTGCTCTTTGAGGCACCATAGATGATCTTGGAGATAATCACAGAACATGAGGTAAGTCGGAAAGCAGAAGTCCTATATCCTATGATATCACTTATAGGCGTTATCTAATAACTGACACAAATGAACATATTTCCACAGAGAAAGTCAATCACAGACTTATTAAAAAAAAACTATGCTTATCTAAAAGGAAAGGTGGGGTGAATGGATAAATGAAGATTAGCGTTACCATATGTATACAAATACATATTATATACATATATCAAAAAGACCGACCATATAGCAAGGAAGGTTTACGGAACACTCTGTAATAATTTACAGGGGAAGAGGATCTCTACATAAATAGGTATATAGAATATGTAGATGAACCAGAGTGTGTACACCTTGGACAAGCAACATTCTAACCATTACCCCAATTGAAAAAATTAAAACAACGAACTAGGAGTAATGAGACATAAACTTATGGGGGGTTTTCCTGGCACATTCCATTCAAATTTACAACCTAGGCAAACGACTTCCAGAACGGCTCTGCTGCCCTAGTACCCAGATTTGGGAATGGAGAAATGCTGCATCCTTGTGGCCGTTTCCCACCACAGCAGCTTTAAACCCACTGCAAAAGGTCACTAAATATTCACCAATTGCAGGTCTGTAAATGACACCTGCCCTCCAAAAAATACTGAGGTCGAAAATCGACCAAAAAATTCTAGAGTGCAACCTTCCAAAAAGAAAATTTGAAGAGGTATATTATACTCACACTTTTGTTCTTTTTTCTTTTAACAGAAAAGAAAAAGGCGTGGAAAAATGATGAATTGTAGGAATTTTTACAGACATGTAAACCCAAATTACAAACACCTATCAGCTCACACCAGTCAGAATGGCCATCAACAAATATGCTGCAAACAAGAAATGCTGACGTGATTGTGGAGAAGTGCGTACCCTCGATTCTAAGGGGGACGTGGTAAGAGCCACTAATGACAGCACAATTGAGGTGCCTTGAAAAGGTAAACGTTGAGCTACCATACCAGTCAATCAATCATAACCACTGCTGGGTCTATCACCTGAGAAAATGAAAATCAAAAATCACAGGCTGGCAATCCTGCCCTCCAGCAATATTTACCATAGGCAACACTTGGAAGCAAGGAAAATGTCCATCAACAGAGGAATGCACCAAGAAGAAGTGGTCCATGTACACAATGGAATATTAGCCACGGAAAACACTGAAGCGCTGCTCTTTGAGGCACCACAGATGAGCCTGGAGATAATCACAAAACATGAAGTAGGTCGGAAAGCAAAAGACCTATAGCCTATAATATCACTTATGGTATTAACTAATAACTGACACAGATGAACATATTTCCAAAGAGAAAGACACTCACAGGCTTAGAAAACAAAACAAACTATGCTCATCTAAAAGGAAAGGAGGGGGGAAATTGAGAAATGAGGATTAGTGTTACTATACATATACAAATACATATTATATACATGTATCAAAAAGACCGAACATATAGCAAGGGAGGTCGATGGAACACTGTAATATTTTACATGGGAAGAGGATCTGTACATTAATAGACATACATAATGTACAAATGGACCAGATGGTGTACACCTAGGACAAACAATATTCTAAACTTTACCCAGATTAAAAAAATTTTAAAAACCAAGAAGAAGTAATGAGACATAAACTTATGGGGATTTCTCCTGGCAAATTCCATTCTAATTTACAACCTAGGACAATGACTTCCAGAAGGGCTCTGCTGCCCTAGTACCCAGATTGGGGAATGGAGAAAAGCTACCTCCTTGTGGACGTTTCCCACAACAGCAGCTTTGAACCCACTGCAAAAGGTCACTAAATTTTCACCAACTTGCAGTTCTGTAAATGACACCTGCCCTCCAAAAAATTTCTGGGGTCAAAAATCGACCAAAAAATTCAAAAGAGGGCAACCTTCGAAGAAGTCAATTTCAAGAGCTCTATTATACTTACGTTTTTTTCTTTTAAAGAGAAAAGAAAAAGGCGTAGGAATATGATGAATTTAAAAATTTTAATGTCATGCATACCCATATTACAAAAACCTATCAGCTCACAGCAATCAGAATGGCCATTAGGAAAAATGCTGCCAAAAATAAACGGTGAAGGGAGTGTGGAGAAATGCGTACCCTCGGTTGTAAGGGGGGGCATGTAAAGAGCCACTAATGAAAACACAACGTAGGTGCTTTGAAAAGGGAAACATTGAGCTACCAGTCAATCAATCACAACCACTGCTTGGCCTATCACCTGAGAAAATGAGAATCAAAAATCACAGGCTGGCAAACCTGTACGCCAGCAATATTTACCATAGCCAGCACTTGGAAGCAATGAAAATGTCCATCAACCGAGGAATGCACCAAGAAGAAGTGGTCCACGTACACAATGGAATATTACTCTAATAATAAATATAAATTGAATTAAAAACAAACAAAAGCAAGGAGACATCAACATTTGTGGGTTTATCCGGGCACATTGCACTCTAATTTATAACCGAAGAACACCACTGGCCGGTAGGTCTGTTTCCCTAGTACCAGCATGGGGAACGTAGAAAGGCTGCCGCTCTCTGGCCATTACCTGCAAAAGCAGGTTTAAAGCCTGAGCTAATGGTCACTTCATATGAACAAGTACTTCAGGGCTGTAAATGAAACCTGCCCTCAAAATGTCTTGAGGGAGATAATGGCCAAACTATTTCAAATGGTGACACATACTTTAAGAAAACACTTTGAAGAAATAAGCTCTAATCACAGCTGGAAAAATTAAAAGGACATGTCTTAAAGCTCAATTTCAACACATTATGAGACACATGCAAATTCAACCACAAAGAGGTATCAGCTCACACCACTCAGAATAACCATCAGCAAAAACTACAAAGAATAAATGCTGAAGGTGCTGGGAAGAAATACATACCCTCCACTTTAAGTGGGACGTAACCTGGAAAGAGCCACTAAGGAGAACAGAATAGAGGTGCCTTTAAAAGGTAACCATTGAGCTACCATATGATCTAGCAGACCTATGCCTAGACCTATAAACGAAGAAGAGAGAATTGGAAGGACACAGGCACGCAAATCTACATTGCATAGTATTACAATAGCCAAGATATGGAAGTAACCAAAAAGTCCACCGACAGATGGGTGGACAAAGAAGTACTGCTACCTGTACAGATGGAATAAGAGCTAGTGAAAAAATGAAACAATGCCATTTGCAGCACCATAGATGAGTCTAGAAGTAATCACGCAACTTGGAGTAAGTGAGAAAGCGAAAGACACATATCCTATCATATCACATATAGGTGTTACCTAAAAAATGATACAAACAAAAGATATTTCCACAGAGAAACACTATCATAGATTCATTAAAAAAACTTATGGTTCACCAAATGGAAAGGTGTGAGGATTGGATACATTACCATATTGAGGTTAACAGAGAGATACAAACACATGTGAAATATATAATCACCAAAGACCTACGCAATACCAAGAGAAGACTACTCAACATTGTGTCATAACCTACATGGGAAAAGGATCCGAAGAATAGATATATGCATATGTGTGAAAGAACCACATCTTGCACACCTAGAACAAACAAAACATTGTAATCAAGTTTGCTGTGATAAGAAATAAAAATTAAGTTCAAAATACCAACAAGAAGTAATGAGACATAAACTTAAAGGGCTTTTTCCTCGCACATTCCATTCTAATTTACAACCTAGAACACCACTTCCAGTAAGGCTCTGTTGCCCTAGAAACCAGATTTGGTAAAGGAGAAATGCTGCCGCCTTGTGGCCGATTCCCGCAAGAGCAGCTTTTAACCCACAGCTAATGGTCACTTACCATTCACAAGGACTCAGGGCTGTAAAGGACACCTGCCCTCAAAATTGTGCTGAGGTAGGGAATGGATACAAAAAATTCAAAACAGGCCAAATTTTCAAGAAGATAGTATGAAGAGGTAAGTTTTACTCACTCTCTTTTTAAAGAAAGGAAAATGGATAAAAGCTCCACCTCAGGAAGTATTAGACTCATGCAATCTAATCTACAAAAAGTTTTCAACTCACACCAGTCGACTGACCATTGGCAAAAAGTCTACAAACAATAAATGCTGAAGAGGTTTTAGAGAACTGTGTACCCTCTAGCTGCTGGTGAGATGCAAAAGGGTTAAACGCTAATAATGAGAACAGAAAGGAGCTGCGTTGAAAAGGAAAAATTGAGGTACCATTCAATCCAGCAGGCGCACCAATGGGCCTCTCACCTGAGAAGACCAGAATGAAGAAGACCCGGGCTGCAAAAGCTGCACTGCAGCCTTATTCACCATAGCCAAGACAGTGAAGCAACCAAAATGTCCATCAACAGATGAAAGGATAAAGAAGAAGTGGTCCATGTACACAATGAATACTAGCCATGGAAAACAATGAAACACTGCTCTTTGAGGCACCATAGATGATCTTGGAGATAATCACAGAACATGAGGTAAGTCGGAAAGCAGAAGTCCTATATCCTATGATATCACTTATAGGCGTTATCTAATAACTGACACAAATGAACATATTTCCACAGAGAAAGTCAATCACAGACTTATTAAAAAAAAACTATGCTTATCTAAAAGGAAAGGTGGGGTGAATGGATAAATGAAGATTAGCGTTACCATATGTATACAAATACATATTATATACATATATCAAAAAGACCGACCATATAGCAAGGAAGGTTTACGGAACACTCTGTAATAATTTACAGGGGAAGAGGATCTCTACATAAATAGGTATATAGAATATGTAGATGAACCAGAGTGTGTACACCTTGGACAAGCAACATTCTAACCATTACCCCAATTGAAAAAATTAAAACAACGAACTAGGAGTAATGAGACATAAACTTATGGGGGGTTTTCCTGGCACATTCCATTCAAATTTACAACCTAGGCAAACGACTTCCAGAACGGCTCTGCTGCCCTAGTACCCAGATTTGGGAATGGAGAAATGCTGCATCCTTGTGGCCGTTTCCCACCACAGCAGCTTTAAACCCACTGCAAAAGGTCACTAAATATTCACCAATTGCAGGTCTGTAAATGACACCTGCCCTCCAAAAAATACTGAGGTCGAAAATCGACCAAAAAATTCTAGAGTGCAACCTTCCAAAAAGAAAATTTGAAGAGGTATATTATACTCACACTTTTGTTCTTTTTTCTTTTAACAGAAAAGAAAAAGGCGTGGAAAAATGATGAATTGTAGGAATTTTTACAGACATGTAAACCCAAATTACAAACACCTATCAGCTCACACCAGTCAGAATGGCCATCAACAAATATGCTGCAAACAAGAAATGCTGACGTGATTGTGGAGAAGTGCGTACCCTCGATTCTAAGGGGGACGTGGTAAGAGCCACTAATGACAGCACAATTGAGGTGCCTTGAAAAGGTAAACGTTGAGCTACCATACCAGTCAATCAATCATAACCACTGCTGGGTCTATCACCTGAGAAAATGAAAATCAAAAATCACAGGCTGGCAATCCTGCCCTCCAGCAATATTTACCATAGGCAACACTTGGAAGCAAGGAAAATGTCCATCAACAGAGGAATGCACCAAGAAGAAGTGGTCCATGTACACAATGGAATATTAGCCACGGAAAACACTGAAGCGCTGCTCTTTGAGGCACCACAGATGAGCCTGGAGATAATCACAAAACATGAAGTAGGTCGGAAAGCAAAAGACCTATAGCCTATAATATCACTTATGGTATTAACTAATAACTGACACAGATGAACATATTTCCAAAGAGAAAGACACTCACAGGCTTAGAAAACAAAACAAACTATGCTCATCTAAAAGGAAAGGAGGGGGGAAATTGAGAAATGAGGATTAGTGTTACTATACATATACAAATACATATTATATACATGTATCAAAAAGACCGAACATATAGCAAGGGAGGTCGATGGAACACTGTAATATTTTACATGGGAAGAGGATCTGTACATTAATAGACATACATAATGTACAAATGGACCAGATGGTGTACACCTAGGACAAACAATATTCTAAACTTTACCCAGATTAAAAAAATTTTAAAAACCAAGAAGAAGTAATGAGACATAAACTTATGGGGATTTCTCCTGGCAAATTCCATTCTAATTTACAACCTAGGACAATGACTTCCAGAAGGGCTCTGCTGCCCTAGTACCCAGATTGGGGAATGGAGAAAAGCTACCTCCTTGTGGACGTTTCCCACAACAGCAGCTTTGAACCCACTGCAAAAGGTCACTAAATTTTCACCAACTTGCAGTTCTGTCAATGACACCTGCCCTCCAAAAAATTTCTGGGGTCAAAAATCGACCAAAAAATTCAAAAGAGGGCAACCTTCGAAGAAGTCAATTTCAAGAGCTCTATTATACTTACGGTTTTTTCTTTTAAAGAGAAAAGAGAAAGGCATAGGAATATGATCAATTTAAAAATTTTAATGTCATGCGTACCCATATTACAAAAACCTATCAGCTCACAGCAATCAGAATGGCCATTAGGAAAAATGCTGCCAAAAATAAACGGTGAAGGGAGTGTGGAGAAATGCGTACCCTCGGTTGTAAGGGGGGGCATGTAAAGAGCCACTAATGAAAACACAACGTAGGTGCTTTGAAAAGGGAAACATTGAGCTACCAGTCAATCAATCACAACCACTGCTTGGCCTATCACCTGAGAAAATGAGAATCAAAAATCACAGGCTGGCAAACCTGTACGCCAGCAATATTTACCATAGCCAGCACTTGGAAGCAATGAAAATGTCCATCAACCGAGGAATGCACCAAGAAGAAGTAGTCCACGTACACAATGGAATACTACTCTAATAATAAATATAAATTAAATTAAAAACAAACAAAAGCAAGGAGACATCAACATTTGTGGGTTTATCCGGGCACATTGCACTCTAATTTATAACCGAAGAACACCACTGGCCGGTAGGTCTGTTTCCCTAGTACCAGCATGGGGAACGTAGAAAGGCTGCCGCTCTCTGGCCATTACCTGCAAAAGCAGGTTTAAAGCCTGAGCTAATGGTCACTTCATATGAACAAGTACTTCAGGGCTGTAAATGAAACCTGCCCTCAAAATGTCTTGAGGGAGATAATGGCCAAACTATTTCAAATGGTGACACATACTTTAAGAAAACACTTTGAAGAAATAAGCTCTAATCACAGCTGGAAAAATTAAAAGGACATGTCTTAAAGCTCAATTTCAACACATTATGAGACACATGCAAATTCAACCACAAAGAGGTATCAGCTCACACCACTCAGAATAACCATCAGCAAAAACTACAAAGAATAAATCCTGAAGGTGCTGGGAAGAAATACATACCCTCCACTTTAAGTGGGACGTAACCTGGAAAGAGCCACTAAAGAGAACAGAATAGAGGTGCCTTTAAAAGGTAACCATTGAGCTACCATATGATCTAGCAGACCTATGCCTAGACCTATAAACGAAGAAGAGAGAATTGGAAGGACACAGGCACGCAAATCTACATTGCATAGTATTACAATAGCCAAGATATGGAAGTAACCAAAAAGTCCACCGACAGATGGGTGGACAAAGAAGTACTGCTACCTGTACAGATGGAATAAGAGCTAGTGAAAAAATGAAACAATGCCATTTGCAGCACCATAGATGAGTCTAGAAGTAATCACGCAACTTGGAGTAAGTGAGAAAGCGAAAGACACATATCCTATCATATCACATATAGGTGTTACCTAAAAAATGATACAAACAAAGATATTTCCACAGAGAAACACTATCATAGATTCATTAAAAAAACTTATGGTTCACCAAATGGAAAGGTGTGAGGATTGGATACATTACCATATTGAGGTTAACAGAGAGATACAAACACATGTGAAATATATAATCACCAAAGACCTACGCAATACCAAGAGAAGACTACTCAACATTGTGTCATAACCTACATGGGAAAAGGATCCGAAGAATAGATATATGCATATGTGTGAAAGAACCACATCTTGCACACCTAGAACAAACAAAACATTGTAATCAAGTTTGCTGTGATAAAAAATAAAAATTAAGTTCAAAATACCAACAAGAAGTAATGAGACATAAACTTAAAGGGCTTTTTCCTCGCACATTCCATTCTAATTTACAACCTAGAACACCACTTCCAGTAAGGCTCTGTTGCCCTAGAAACCAGATTTGGTAAAGGAGAAATGCTGCCGCCTTGTGGCCGATTCCCGCAAGAGCAGCTTTTAACCCACAGCTAATGGTCACTTACCATTCACAAGGACTCAGGGCTGTAAAGGACACCTGCCCTCAAAATTGTGCTGAGGTAGGGAATGGATACAAAAAATTCAAAACAGGCCAAATTTTCAAGAAGATAGTATGAAGAGGTAAGTTTTACTCACTCTCTTATTAAAGAAAGGAAAATGGATAAAAGCTCCACCTCAGGAAGTATTAGACTCATGCAATCTAATCTACAAAAAGTTTTCAACTCACACCAGTCGACTGACCATTGGCAAAAAGTCTACAAACAATAAATGCTGAAGAGGTTTTAGAGAACTGTGTACCCTCTAGCTGCTGGTGAGATGCAAAAGGGTTAAACGCTAATAATGAGAACAGAAAGGAGCTGCGTTGAAAAGGAAAAATTGAGGTACCATTCAATCCAGCAGGCGCACCAATGGGCCTCTCACCTGAGAAGACCAGAATGAAGAAGACCCGGGCTGCAAAAACTGCACTGCAGCCTTATTCACCATAGCCAAGACAGTGAAGCAACCAAAATGTCCATCAACAGATGAAAGGATAAAGAAGAAGTGGTCCATGTACACAATGAATACTAGCCATGGAAAACAATGAAACACTGCTCTTTGAGGCACCATAGATGATCTTGGAGATAATCACAGAACATGAGGTAAGTCGGAAAGCAGAAGTCCTATATCCTATGATATCACTTATAGGCGTTATCTAATAACTGACACAAATGAACATATTTCCACAGAGAAAGTCAATCACAGACTTATTAAAAAAAAAACTATGCTTACCTAAAAGGAAAGGTGGGGGGAATGGATAAATGAAGATTAGCGTTACCATATGTATACAAATACATATTATATACATATATCAAAAAGACCGACCATATAGCAAGGAAGGTTTACGGAACACTCTGTAATAATTTACAGGGGAAGAGGATCTCTACATAAATAGGTATATAGAATATGTAGATGAACCAGAGTGTGTACACCTTGGACAAGCAACATTCTAACCATTACCCCAATTGAAAAAATTAAAACAACGAACTAGGAGTAATGAGACATAAACTTATGGGGGGTTTTCCTGGCACATTCCATTCAAATTTACAACCTAGGCAAACGACTTCCAGAACGGCTCTGCTGCCCTAGTACCCAGATTTGGGAATGGAGAAATGCTGCATCCTTGTGGCCGTTTCCCACCACAGCAGCTTTAAACCCACTGCAAAAGGTCACTAAATATTCACCAATTGCAGGTCTGTAAATGACACCTGCCCTCCAAAAAATACTGAGGTCGAAAATCGACCAAAAAATTCTAGAGTGCAACCTTCCAAAAAGAAAATTTGAAGAGGTATATTATACTCACACTTTTGTTCTTTTTTCTTTTAACAGAAAAGAAAAAGGCGTGGAAAAATGATGAATTGTAGGAATTTTTACAGACATGTAAACCCAAATTACAAACACCTATCAGCTCACACCAGTCAGAATGGCCATCAACAAATATGCTGCAAACAAGAAATGCTGACGTGATTGTGGAGAAGTGCGTACCCTCGATTCTAAGGGGGACGTGGTAAGAGCCACTAATGAAAGCACAATTGAGGTGCCTTGAAAAGGTAAACGTTGAGCTACCATACCAGTCAATCAATCATAACCACTGCTGGGTCTATCACCTGAGAAAATGAAAATCAAAAATCACAGGCTGGCAATCCTGCCCTCCAGCAATATTTACCATAGGCAACACTTGGAAGCAAGGAAAATGTCCATCAACAGAGGAATGCACCAAGAAGAAGTGGTCCATGTACACAATGGAATATTAGCCACGGAAAACACTGAAGCGCTGCTCTTTGAGGCACCACAGATGAGCCTGGAGATAATCACAAAACATGAAGTAGGTCGGAAAGCAAAAGACCTATAGCCTATAATATCACTTATGGTATTAACTAATAACTGACACAGATGAACATATTTCCAAAGAGAAAGACACTCACAGGCTTAGAAAACAAAACAAACTATGCTCATCTAAAAGGAAAGGAGGGGGGAAATTGAGAAATGAGGATTAGTGTTACTATACATATACAAATACATATTATATACATGTATCAAAAAGACCGAACATATAGCAAGGGAGGTCGATGGAACACTGTAATATTTTACATGGGAAGAGGATCTGTACATTAATAGACATACATAATGTACAAATGGACCAGATGGTGTACACCTAGGACAAACAATATTCTAAACTTTACCCAGATTAAAAAAATTTTAAAAACCAAGAAGAAGTAATGAGACATAAACTTATGGGGATTTCTCCTGGCAAATTCCATTCTAATTTACAACCTAGGACAATGACTTCCAGAAGGGCTCTGCTGCCCTAGTACCCAGATTGGGGAATGGAGAAAAGCTACCTCCTTGTGGACGTTTCCCACAACAGCAGCTTTGAACCCACTGCAAAAGGTCACTAAATTTTCACCAACTTGCAGTTCTGTAAATGACACCTGCCCTCCAAAAAATTTCTGGGGTCAAAAATCGACCAAAAAATTCAAAAGAGGGCAACCTTCGAAGAAGTCAATTTCAAGAGCTCTATTATACTTACGGTTTTTTCTTTTAAGAGAAAAGAAAAAGGCGTAGGAATATGATGAATTTAAAAATTTTAATGTCATGCATACCCATATTACAAAAACCTATCAGCTCACAGCAATCAGAATGGCCATTAGGAAAAATGCTGCCAAAAATAAACGGTGAAGGGAGTGTGGAGAAATGCGTACCCTCGGTTGTAAGGGGGGGCATGTAAAGAGCCACTAATGAAAACACAACGTAGGTGCTTTGAAAAGGGAAACATTGAGCTACCAGTCAATCAATCACAACCACTGCTTGGCCTATCACCTGAGAAAATGAGAATCAAAAATCACAG
Source organism: Balaenoptera borealis (assembly GCF_965194805.1). Classification (NCBI taxonomy): domain Eukaryota; kingdom Metazoa; phylum Chordata; class Mammalia; order Artiodactyla; family Balaenopteridae; genus Balaenoptera; species Balaenoptera borealis. The sequence goes on along the minus strand of NW_028122530.1, from coordinate 28,862 downwards.
GCTGGCAAACCTGTACGCCAGCAATATTTACCATAGCCAGCACTTGGAAGCAATGAAAATGTCCATCAACCGAGGAATGCACCAAGAAGAAGTGGTCCACGTACACAATGGAATATTACTCTAATAATAAATATAAATTGAATTAAAAACAAACAAAAGCAAGGAGACATCAACATTTGTGGGTTTATCCGGGCACATTGCACTCTAATTTATAACCGAAGAACACCACTGGCCGGTAGGTCTGTTTCCCTAGTACCAGCATGGGGAACGTAGAAAGGCTGCCGCTCTCTGGCCATTACCTGCAAAAGCAGGTTTAAAGCCTGAGCTAATGGTCACTTCATATGAACAAGTACTTCAGGGCTGTAAATGAAACCTGCCCTCAAAATGTCTTGAGGGAGATAATGGCCAAAATATTTCAAATGGTGACACATACTTTAAGAAAACACTTTGAAGAAATAAGCTCTAATCACAGCTGGAAAAATTAAAAGGACATGTCTTAAAGCTCAATTTCAACACATTATGAGACACATGCAAATTCAACCACAAAGAGGTATCAGCTCACACCACTCAGAATAACCATCAGCAAAAACTACAAAGAATAAATGCTGAAGGTGCTGGGAAGAAATACATACCCTCCACTTTAAGTGGGACGTAACCTGGAAAGAGCCACTAAGGAGAACAGAATAGAGGTGCCTTTAAAAGGTAACCATTGAGCTACCATATGATCTAGCAGACCTATGCCTAGACCTATAAACGAAGAAGAGAGAATTGGAAGGACACAGGCACGCAAATCTACATTGCATAGTATTACAATAGCCAAGATATGGAAGTAACCAAAAAGTCCACCGACAGATGGGTGGACAAAGAAGTACTGCTACCTGTACAGATGGAATAAGAGCTAGTGAAAAAATGAAACAATGCCATTTGCAGCACCATAGATGAGTCTAGAAGTAATCACGCAACTTGGAGTAAGTGAGAAAGCGAAAGACACATATCCTATCATATCACATATAGGTGTTACCTAAAAAATGATACAAACAAAAGATATTTCCACAGAGAAACACTATCATAGATTCATTAAAAAAACTTATGGTTCACCAAATGGAAAGGTGTGAGGATTGGATACATTACCATATTGAGGTTAACAGAGAGATACAAACACATGTGAAATATATAATCACCAAAGACCTACGCAATACCAAGAGAAGACTACTCAACATTGTGTCATAACCTACATGGGAAAAGGATCCGAAGAATAGATATATGCATATGTGTGAAAGAACCACATCTTGCACACCTAGAACAAACAAAACATTGTAATCAAGTTTGCTGTGATAAGAAATAAAAATTAAGTTCAAAATACCAACAAGAAGTAATGAGACATAAACTTAAAGGGCTTTTTCCTCGCACATTCCATTCTAATTTACAACCTAGAACACCACTTCCAGTAAGGCTCTGTTGCCCTAGAAACCAGATTTGGTAAAGGAGAAATGCTGCCGCCTTGTGGCCGATTCCCGCAAGAGCAGCTTTTAACCCACAGCTAATGGTCACTTACCATTCACAAGGACTCAGGGCTGTAAAGGACACCTGCCCTCAAAATTGTGCTGAGGTAGGGAATGGATACAAAAAATTCAAAACAGGCCAAATTTTCAAGAAGATAGTATGAAGAGGTAAGTTTTACTCACTCTCTTATTAAAGAAAGGAAAATGGATAAAAGCTCCACCTCAGGAAGTATTAGACTCATGCAATCTAATCTACAAAAAGTTTTCAACTCACACCAGTCGACTGACCATTGGCAAAAAGTCTACAAACAATAAATGCTGAAGAGGTTTTAGAGAACTGTGTACCCTCTAGCTGCTGGTGAGATGCAAAAGGGTTAAACGCTAATAATGAGAACAGAAAGGAGCTGCGTTGAAAAGGAAAAATTGAGGTACCATTCAATCCAGCAGGCGCACCAATGGGCCTCTCACCTGAGAAGACCAGAATGAAGAAGACCCGGGCTGCAAAAACTGCACTGCAGCCTTATTCACCATAGCCAAGACAGTGAAGCAACCAAAATGTCCATCAACAGATGAAAGGATAAAGAAGAAGTGGTCCATGTACACAATGAATACTAGCCATGGAAAACAATGAAACACTGCTCTTTGAGGCACCATAGATGATCTTGGAGATAATCACAGAACATGAGGTAAGTCGGAAAGCAGAAGTCCTATATCCTATGATATCACTTATAGGCGTTATCTAATAACTGACACAAATGAACATATTTCCACAGAGAAAGTCAACCACAGACTTATTAAAAAAAAAACTATGCTTACCTAAAAGGAAAGGTGGGGGGAATGGATAAATGAAGATTAGCGTTACCATATGTATACAAATACATATTATATACATATATCAAAAAGACCGACCATATAGCAAGGAAGGTTTACGGAACACTCTGTAATAATTTACAGGGGAAGAGGATCTCTACATAAATAGGTATATAGAATATGTAGATGAACCAGAGTGTGTACACCTTGGACAAGCAACATTCTAACCATTACCCCAATTGAAAAAATTAAAACAACGAACTAGGAGTAATGAGACATAAACTTATGGGGGGTTTTCCTGGCACATTCCATTCAAATTTACAACCTAGGCAAACGACTTCCAGAACGGCTCTGCTGCCCTAGTACCCAGATTTGGGAATGGAGAAATGCTGCATCCTTGTGGCCGTTTCCCACCACAGCAGCTTTAAACCCACTGCAAAAGGTCACTAAATATTCACCAATTGCAGGTCTGTAAATGACACCTGCCCTCCAAAAAATACTGAGGTCGAAAATCGACCAAAAAATTCTAGAGTGCAACCTTCCAAAAAGAAAATTTGAAGAGGTATATTATACTCACACTTTTGTTCTTTTTTCTTTTAACAGAAAAGAAAAAGGCGTGGAAAAATGATGAATTGTAGGAATTTTTACAGACATGTAAACCCAAATTACAAACACCTATCAGCTCACACCAGTCAGAATGGCCATCAACAAATATGCTGCAAACAAGAAATGCTGACGTGATTGTGGAGAAGTGCGTACCCTCGATTCTAAGGGGGACGTGGTAAGAGCCACTAATGAAAGCACAATTGAGGTGCCTTGAAAAGGTAAACGTTGAGCTACCATACCAGTCAATCAATCATAACCACTGCTGGGTCTATCACCTGAGAAAATGAAAATCAAAAATCACAGGCTGGCAATCCTGCCCTCCAGCAATATTTACCATAGGCAACACTTGGAAGCAAGGAAAATGTCCATCAACAGAGGAATGCACCAAGAAGAAGTGGTCCATGTACACAATGGAATATTCGCCACGGAAAACACTGAAGCGCTGCTCTTTGAGGCACCACAGATGAGCCTGGAGATAATCACAAAACATGAAGTAGGTCGGAAAGCAAAAGACCTATAGCCTATAATATCACTTATGGTATTAACTAATAACTGACACAGATGAACATATTTCCAAAGAGAAAGACACTCACAGGCTTAGAAAACAAAACAAACTATGCTCATCTAAAAGGAAAGGAGGGGGGAAATTGAGAAATGAGGATTAGTGTTACTATACATATACAAATACATATTATATACATGTATCAAAAAGACCGAACATATAGCAAGGGAGGTCGATGGAACACTGTAATATTTTACATGGGAAGAGGATCTGTACATTAATAGACATACATAATGTACAAAAGGACCAGATGGTGTACACCTAGGACAAACAATATTCTAAACTTTACCCAGATTAAAAAAATTTTAAAAACCAAGAAGAAGTAATGAGACATAAACTTATGGGGATTTCTCCTGGCAAATTCCATTCTAATTTACAACCTAGGACAATGACTTCCAGAAGGGCTCTGCTGCCCTAGTACCCAGATTGGGGAATGGAGAAAAGCTACCTCCTTGTGGACGTTTCCCACAACAGCAGCTTTGAACCCACTGCAAAAGGTCACTAAATTTTCACCAACTTGCAGTTCTGTAAATGACACCTGCCCTCCAAAAAATTTCTGGGGTCAAAAATCGACCAAAAAATTCAAAAGAGGGCAACCTTCGAAGAAGTCAATTTCAAGAGCTCTATTATACTTACGTTTTTTTCTTTTAAAGAGAAAAGAAAAAGGCGTAGGAATATGATGAATTTAAAAATTTTAATGTCATGCATACCCATATTACAAAAACCTATCAGCTCACAGCAATCAGAATGGCCATTAGGAAAAATGCTGCCAAAAATAAACGGTGAAGGGAGTGTGGAGAAATGCGTACCCTCGGTTGTAAGGGGGGGCATGTAAAGAGCCACTAATGAAAACACAACGTAGGTGCTTTGAAAAGGGAAACATTGAGCTACCAGTCAATCAATCACAACCACTGCTTGGCCTATCACCTGAGAAAATGAGAATCAAAAATCACAGGCTGGCAAACCTGTACGCCAGCAATATTTACCATAGCCAGCACTTGGAAGCAATGAAAATGTCCATCAACCGAGGAATGCACCAAGAAGAAGTGGTCCACGTACACAATGGAATATTACTCTAATAATAAATATAAATTGAATTAAAAACAAACAAAAGCAAGGAGACATCAACATTTGTGGGTTTATCCGGGCACATTGCACTCTAATTTATAACCGAAGAACACCACTGGCCGGTAGGTCTGTTTCCCTAGTACCAGCATGGGGAACGTAGAAAGGCTGCCGCTCTCTGGCCATTACCTGCAAAAGCAGGTTTAAAGCCTGAGCTAATGGTCACTTCATATGAACAAGTACTTCAGGGCTGTAAATGAAACCTGCCCTCAAAATGTCTTGAGGGAGATAATGGCCAAAATATTTCAAATGGTGACACATACTTTAAGAAAACACTTTGAAGAAATAAGCTCTAATCACAGCTGGAAAAATTAAAAGGACATGTCTTAAAGCTCAATTTCAACACATTATGAGACACATGCAAATTCAACCACAAAGAGGTATCAGCTCACACCACTCAGAATAACCATCAGCAAAAACTACAAAGAATAAATGCTGAAGGTGCTGGGAAGAAATACATACCCTCCACTTTAAGTGGGACGTAACCTGGAAAGAGCCACTAAGGAGAACAGAATAGAGGTGCCTTTAAAAGGTAACCATTGAGCTACCATATGATCTAGCAGACCTATGCCTAGACCTATAAACGAAGAAGAGAGAATTGGAAGGACACAGGCACGCAAATCTACATTGCATAGTATTACAATAGCCAAGATATGGAAGTAACCAAAAAGTCCACCGACAGATGGGTGGACAAAGAAGTACTGCTACCTGTACAGATGGAATAAGAGCTAGTGAAAAAATGAAACAATGCCATTTGCAGCACCATAGATGAGTCTAGAAGTAATCACGCAACTTGGAGTAAGTGAGAAAGCGAAAGACACATATCCTATCATATCACATATAGGTGTTACCTAAAAAATGATACAAACAAAAGATATTTCCACAGAGAAACACTATCATAGATTCATTAAAAAAACTTATGGTTCACCAAATGGAAAGGTGTGAGGATTGGATACATTACCATATTGAGGTTAACAGAGAGATACAAACACATGTGAAATATATAATCACCAAAGACCTACGCAATACCAAGAGAAGACTACTCAACATTGTGTCATAACCTACATGGGAAAAGGATCCGAAGAATAGATATATGCATATGTGTGAAAGAACCACATCTTGCACACCTAGAACAAACAAAACATTGTAATCAAGTTTGCTGTGATAAAAAATAAAAATTAAGTTCAAAATACCAACAAGAAGTAATGAGACATAAACTTAAAGGGCTTTTTCCTCGCACATTCCATTCTAATTTACAACCTAGAACACCACTTCCAGTAAGGCTCTGTTGCCCTAGAAACCAGATTTGGTAAAGGAGAAATGCTGCCGCCTTGTGGCCGATTCCCGCAAGAGCAGCTTTTAACCCACAGCTAATGGTCACTTACCATTCACAAGGACTCAGGGCTGTAAAGGACACCTGCCCTCAAAATTGTGCTGAGGTAGGGAATGGATACAAAAAATTCAAAACAGGCCAAATTTTCAAGAAGATAGTATGAAGAGGTAAGTTTTACTCACTCTCTTATTAAAGAAAGGAAAATGGATAAAAGCTCCACCTCAGGAAGTATTAGACTCATGCAATCTAATCTACAAAAAGTTTTCAACTCACACCAGTCGACTGACCATTGGCAAAAAGTCTACAAACAATAAATGCTGAAGAGGTTTTAGAGAACTGTGTACCCTCTAGCTGCTGGTGAGATGCAAAAGGGTTAAACGCTAATAATGAGAACAGAAAGGAGCTGCGTTGAAAAGGAAAAATTGAGGTACCATTCAATCCAGCAGGCGCACCAATGGGCCTCTCACCTGAGAAGACCAGAATGAAGAAGACCCGGGCTGCAAAAACTGCACTGCAGCCTTATTCACCATAGCCAAGACAGTGAAGCAACCAAAATGTCCATCAACAGATGAAAGGATAAAGAAGAAGTGGTCCATGTACACAATGAATACTAGCCATGGAAAACAATGAAACACTGCTCTTTGAGGCACCATAGATGATCTTGGAGATAATCACAGAACATGAGGTAAGTCGGAAAGCAGAAGTCCTATATCCTATGATATCACTTATAGGCGTTATCTAATAACTGACACAAATGAACATATTTCCACAGAGAAAGTCAATCACAGACTTACTAAAAAAAAAACTATGCTTACCTAAAAGGAAAGGTGGGGGGAATGGATAAATGAAGATTAGCGTTACCATATGTATACAAATACATATTATATACATATATCAAAAAGACCGACCATATAGCAAGGAAGGTTTACGGAACACTCTGTAATAATTTACAGGGGAAGAGGATCTCTACATAAATAGGTATATAGAATATGTAGATGAACCAGAGTGTGTACACCTTGGACAAGCAACATTCTAACCATTACCCCAATTGAAAAAATTAAAACAACGAACTAGGAGTAATGAGACATAAACTTATGGGGGGTTTTCCTGGCACATTCCATTCAAATTTACAACCTAGGCAAACGACTTCCAGAACGGCTCTGCTGCCCTAGTACCCAGATTTGGGAATGGAGAAATGCTGCATCCTTGTGGCCGTTTCCCACCACAGCAGCTTTAAACCCACTGCAAAAGGTCACTAAATATTCACCAATTGCAGGTCTGTAAATGACACCTGCCCTCCAAAAAATACTGAGGTCGAAAATCGACCAAAAAATTCTAGAGTGCAACCTTCCAAAAAGAAAATTTGAAGAGGTATATTATACTCACACTTTTGTTCTTTTTTCTTTTAACAGAAAAGAAAAAGGCGTGGAAAAATGATGAATTGTAGGAATTTTTACAGACATGTAAACCCAAATTACAAACACCTATCAGCTCACACCAGTCAGAATGGCCATCAACAAATATGCTGCAAACAAGAAATGCTGACGTGATTGTGGAGAAGTGCGTACCCTCGATTCTAAGGGGGACGTGGTAAGAGCCACTAATGAAAGCACAATTGAGGTGCCTTGAAAAGGTAAACGTTGAGCTACCATACCAGTCAATCAATCATAACCACTGCTGGGTCTATCACCTGAGAAAATGAAAATCAAAAATCACAGGCTGGCAATCCTGCCCTCCAGCAATATTTACCATAGGCAACACTTGGAAGCAAGGAAAATGTCCATCAACAGAGGAATGCACCAAGAAGAAGTGGTCCATGTACACAATGGAATATTAGCCACGGAAAACACTGAAGCGCTGCTCTTTGAGGCACCACAGATGAGCCTGGAGATAATCACAAAACATGAAGTAGGTCGGAAAGCAAAAGACCTATAGCCTATAATATCACTTATGGTATTAACTAATAACTGACACAGATGAACATATTTCCAAAGAGAAAGACACTCACAGGCTTAGAAAACAAAACAAACTATGCTCATCTAAAAGGAAAGGAGGGGGGAAATTGAGAAATGAGGATTAGTGTTACTATACATATACAAATACATATTATATACATGTATCAAAAAGACCGAACATATAGCAAGGGAGGTCGATGGAACACTGTAATATTTTACATGGGAAGAGGATCTGTACATTAATAGACATACATAATGTACAAATGGACCAGATGGTGTACACCTAGGACAAACAATATTCTAAACTTTACCCAGATTAAAAAAATTTTAAAAACCAAGAAGAAGTAATGAGACATAAACTTATGGGGATTTCTCCTGGCAAATTCCATTCTAATTTACAACCTAGGACAATGACTTCCAGAAGGGCTCTGCTGCCCTAGTACCCAGATTGGGGAATGGAGAAAAGCTACCTCCTTGTGGACGTTTCCCACAACAGCAGCTTTGAACCCACTGCAAAAGGTCACTAAATTTTCACCAACTTGCAGTTCTGTAAATGACACCTGCCCTCCAAAAAATTTCTGGGGTCAAAAATCGACCAAAAAATTCAAAAGAGGGCAACCTTCGAAGAAGTCAATTTCAAGAGCTCTATTATACTTACGTTTTTTTCTTTTAAAGAGAAAAGAAAAAGGCGTAGGAATATGATGAATTTAAAAATTTTAATGTCATGCATACCCATATTACAAAAACCTATCAGCTCACAGCAATCAGAATGGCCATTAGGAAAAATGCTGCCAAAAATAAACGGTGAAGGGAGTGTGGAGAAATGCGTACCCTCGGTTGTAAGGGGGGGCATGTAAAGAGCCACTAATGAAAACACAACGTAGGTGCTTTGAAAAGGGAAACATTGAGCTACCAGTCAATCAATCACAACCACTGCTTGGCCTATCACCTGAGAAAATGAGAATCAAAAATCACAGGCTGGCAAACCTGTACGCCAGCAATATTTACCATAGCCAGCACTTGGAAGCAATGAAAATGTCCATCAACCGAGGAATGCACCAAGAAGAAGTGGTCCACGTACACAATGGAATATTACTCTAATAATAAATATAAATTGAATTAAAAACAAACAAAAGCAAGGAGACATCAACATTTGTGGGTTTATCCGGGCACATTGCACTCTAATTTATAACCGAAGAACACCACTGGCCGGTAGGTCTGTTTCCCTAGTACCAGCATGGGGAACGTAGAAAGGCTGCCGCTCTCTGGCCATTACCTGCAAAAGCAGGTTTAAAGCCTGAGCTAATGGTCACTTCATATGAACAAGTACTTCAGGGCTGTAAATGAAACCTGCCCTCAAAATGTCTTGAGGGAGATAATGGCCAAAATATTTCAAATGGTGACACATACTTTAAGAAAACACTTTGAAGAAATAAGCTCTAATCACAGCTGGAAAAATTAAAAGGACATGTCTTAAAGCTCAATTTCAACACATTATGAGACACATGCAAATTCAACCACAAAGAGGTATCAGCTCACACCACTCAGAATAACCATCAGCAAAAACTACAAAGAATAAATGCTGAAGGTGCTGGGAAGAAATACATACCCTCCACTTTAAGTGGGACGTAACCTGGAAAGAGCCACTAAGGAGAACAGAATAGAGGTGCCTTTAAAAGGTAACCATTGAGCTACCATATGATCTAGCAGACCTATGCCTAGACCTATAAACGAAGAAGAGAGAATTGGAAGGACACAGGCACGCAAATCTACATTGCATAGTATTACAATAGCCAAGATATGGAAGTAACCAAAAAGTCCACCGACAGATGGGTGGACAAAGAAGTACTGCTACCTGTACAGATGGAATAAGAGCTAGTGAAAAAATGAAACAATGCCATTTGCAGCACCATAGATGAGTCTAGAAGTAATCACGCAACTTGGAGTAAGTGAGAAAGCGAAAGACACATATCCTATCATATCACATATAGGTGTTACCTAAAAAATGATACAAACAAAAGATATTTCCACAGAGAAACACTATCATAGATTCATTAAAAAAACTTATGGTTCACCAAATGGAAAGGTGTGAGGATTGGATACATTACCATATTGAGGTTAACAGAGAGATACAAACACATGTGAAATATATAATCACCAAAGACCTACGCAATACCAAGAGAAGACTACTCAACATTGTGTCATAACCTACATGGGAAAAGGATCCGAAGAATAGATATATGCATATGTGTGAAAGAACCACATCTTGCACACCTAGAACAAACAAAACATTGTAATCAAGTTTGCTGTGATAAAAAATAAAAATTAAGTTCAAAATACCAACAAGAAGTAATGAGACATAAACTTAAAGGGCTTTTTCCTCGCACATTCCATTCTAATTTACAACCTAGAACACCACTTCCAGTAAGGCTCTGTTGCCCTAGAAACCAGATTTGGTAAAGGAGAAATGCTGCCGCCTTGTGGCCGATTCCCGCAAGAGCAGCTTTTAACCCACAGCTAATGGTCACTTACCATTCACAAGGACTCAGGGCTGTAAAGGACACCTGCCCTCAAAATTGTGCTGAGGTAGGGAATGGATACAAAAAATTCAAAACAGGCCAAATTTTCAAGAAGATAGTATGAAGAGGTAAGTTTTACTCACTCTCTTATTAAAGAAAGGAAAATGGATAAAAGCTCCACCTCAGGAAGTATTAGACTCATGCAATCTAATCTACAAAAAGTTTTCAACTCACACCAGTCGACTGACCATTGGCAAAAAGTCTACAAACAATAAATGCTGAAGAGGTTTTAGAGAACTGTGTACCCTCTAGCTGCTGGTGAGATGCAAAAGGGTTAAACGCTAATAATGAGAACAGAAAGGAGCTGCGTTGAAAAGGAAAAATTGAGGTACCATTCAATCCAGCAGACGCACCAATGGGCCTCTCACCTGAGAAGACCAGAATGAAGAAGACCCGGGCTGCAAAAACTGCACTGCAGCCTTATTCACCATAGCCAAGACAGTGAAGCAACCAAAATGTCCATCAACAGATGAAAGGATAAAGAAGAAGTGGTCCATGTACACAATGAATACTAGCCATGGAAAACAATGAAACACTGCTCTTTGAGGCACCATAGATGATCTTGGAGATAATCACAGAACATGAGGTAAGTCGGAAAGCAGAAGTCCTATATCCTATGATATCACTTATAGGCGTTATCTAATAACTGACACAAATGAACATATTTCCACAGAGAAAGTCAATCACAGACTTATTAAAAAAAAACTATGCTTATCTAAAAGGAAAGGTGGGGGGAATGGATAAATGAAGATTAGCGTTACCATATGTATACAAATACATATTATATACATATATCAAAAAGACCGACCATATAGCAAGGAAGGTTTACGGAACACTCTGTAATAATTTACAGGGGAAGAGGATCTCTACATAAATAGGTATATAGAATATGTAGATGAACCAGAGTGTGTACACCTTGGACAAGCAACATTCTAACCATTACCCCAATTGAAAAAATTAAAACAACGAACTAGGAGTAATGAGACATAAACTTATGGGGGGTTTTCCTGGCACATTCCATTCAAATTTACAACCTAGGCAAATGACTTCCAGAACGGCTCTGCTGCCCTAGTACCCAGATTTGGGAATGGAGAAATGCTGCATCCTTGTGGCCGTTTCCCACCACAGCAGCTTTAAACCCACTGCAAAAGGTCACTAAATATTCACCAATTGCAGGTCTGTAAATGACACCTGCCCTCCAAAAAATACTGAGGTCGAAAATCGACCAAAAAATTCTAGAGTGCAACCTTCCAAAAAGAAAATTTGAAGAGGTATATTATACTCACACTTTTGTTCTTTTTTCTTTTAACAGAAAAGAAAAAGGCGTGGAAAAATGATGAATTGTAGGAATTTTTACAGACATGTAAACCCAAATTACAAACACCTATCAGCTCACACCAGTCAGAATGGCCATCAACAAATATGCTGCAAACAAGAAATGCTGACGTGATTGTGGAGAAGTGCGTACCCTCGATTCTAAGGGGGACGTGGTAAGAGCCACTAATGAAAGCACAATTGAGGTGCCTTGAAAAGGTAAACGTTGAGCTACCATACCAGTCAATCAATCATAACCACTGCTGGGTCTATCACCTGAGAAAATGAAAATCAAAAATCACAGGCTGGCAATCCTGCCCTCCAGCAATATTTACCATAGGCAACACTTGGAAGCAAGGAAAATGTCCATCAACAGAGGAATGCACCAAGAAGAAGTGGTCCATGTACACAATGGAATATTAGCCACGGAAAACACTGAAGCGCTGCTCTTTGAGGCACCACAGATGAGCCTGGAGATAATCACAAAACATGAAGTAGGTCGGAAAGCAAAAGACCTATAGCCTATAATATCACTTATGGTATTAACTAATAACTGACACAGATGAACATATTTCCAAAGAGAAAGACACTCACAGGCTTAGAAAACAAAACAAACTATGCTCATCTAAAAGGAAAGGAGGGGGGAAATTGAGAAATGAGGATTAGTGTTACTATACATATACAAATACATATTATATACATGTATCAAAAAGACCGAACATATAGCAAGGGAGGTCGATGGAACACTGTAATATTTTACATGGGAAGAGGATCTGTACATTAATAGACATACATAATGTACAAAAGGACCAGATGGTGTACACCTAGGACAAACAATATTCTAAACTTTACCCAGATTAAAAAAATTTTAAAAACCAAGAAGAAGTAATGAGACATAAACTTATGGGGATTTCTCCTGGCAAATTCCATTCTAATTTACAACCTAGGACAATGACTTCCAGAAGGGCTCTGCTGCCCTAGTACCCAGATTGGGGAATGGAGAAAAGCTACCTCCTTGTGGACGTTTCCCACAACAGCAGCTTTGAACCCACTGCAAAAGGTCACTAAATTTTCACCAACTTGCAGTTCTGTCAATGACACCTGCCCTCCAAAAAATTTCTGGGGTCAAAAATCGACCAAAAAATTCAAAAGAGGGCAACCTTCGAAGAAGTCAATTTCAAGAGCTCTATTATACTTACGGTTTTTTCTTTTAAAGAGAAAAGAAAAAGGCGTAGGAATATGATGAATTTAAAAATTTTAATGTCATGCATACCCATATTACAAAAACCTATCAGCTCACAGCAATCAGAATGGCCATTAGGAAAAATGCTGCCAAAAATAAACGGTGAAGGGAGTGTGGAGAAATGCGTACCCTCGGTTGTAAGGGGGGGCATGTAAAGAGCCACTAATGAAAACACAACGTAGGTGCTTTGAAAAGGGAAACATTGAGCTACCAGTCAATCAATCACAACCACTGCTTGGCCTATCACCTGAGAAAATGAGAATCAAAAATCACAGGCTGGCAAACCTGTACGCCAGCAATATTTACCATAGCCAGCACTTGGAAGCAATGAAAATGTCCATCAACCGAGGAATGCACCAAGAAGAAGTGGTCCACGTACACAATGGAATATTACTCTAATAATAAATATAAATTGAATTAAAAACAAACAAAAGCAAGGAGACATCAACATTTGTGGGTTTATCCGGGCACATTGCACTCTAATTTATAACCGAAGAACACCACTGGCCGGTAGGTCTGTTTCCCTAGTACCAGCATGGGGAACGTAGAAAGGCTGCCGCTCTCTGGCCATTACCTGCAAAAGCAGGTTTAAAGCCTGAGCTAATGGTCACTTCATATGAACAAGTACTTCAGGGCTGTAAATGAAACCTGCCCTCAAAATGTCTTGAGGGAGATAATGGCCAAAATATTTCAAATGGTGACACATACTTTAAGAAAACACTTTGAAGAAATAAGCTCTAATCACAGCTGGAAAAATTAAAAGGACATGTCTTAAAGCTCAATTTCAACACATTATGAGACACATGCAAATTCAACCACAAAGAGGTATCAGCTCACACCACTCAGAATAACCATCAGCAAAAACTACAAAGAATAAATGCTGAAGGTGCTGGGAAGAAATACATACCCTCCACTTTAAGTGGGACGTAACCTGGAAAGAGCCACTAAGGAGAACAGAATAGAGGTGCCTTTAAAAGGTAACCATTGAGCTACCATATGATCTAGCAGACCTATGCCTAGACCTATAAACGAAGAAGAGAGAATTGGAAGGACACAGGCACGCAAATCTACATTGCATAGTATTACAATAGCCAAGATATGGAAGTAACCAAAAAGTCCACCGACAGATGGGTGGACAAAGAAGTACTGCTACCTGTACAGATGGAATAAGAGCTAGTGAAAAAATGAAACAATGCCATTTGCAGCACCATAGATGAGTCTAGAAGTAATCACGCAACTTGGAGTAAGTGAGAAAGCGAAAGACACATATCCTATCATATCACATATAGGTGTTACCTAAAAAATGATACAAACAAAAGATATTTCCACAGAGAAACACTATCATAGATTCATTAAAAAAACTTATGGTTCCCCAAATGGAAAGGTGTGAGGATTGGATACATTACCATATTGAGGTTAACAGAGAGATACAAACACATGTGAAATATATAATCACCAAAGACCTACGCAATACCAAGAGAAGACTACTCAACATTGTGTCATAACCTACATGGGAAAAGGATCCGAAGAATAGATATATGCATATGTGTGAAAGAACCACATCTTGCACACCTAGAACAAACAAAACATTGTAATCAAGTTTGCTGTGATAAGAAATAAAAATTAAGTTCAAAATACCAACAAGAAGTAATGAGACATAAACTTAAAGGGCTTTTTCCTCGCACATTCCATTCTAATTTACAACCTAGAACACCACTTCCAGTAAGGCTCTGTTGCCCTAGAAACCAGATTTGGTAAAGGAGAAATGCTGCCGCCTTGTGGCCGATTCCCGCAAGAGCAGCTTTTAACCCACAGCTAATGGTCACTTACCATTCACAAGGACTCAGGGCTGTAAAGGACACCTGCCCTCAAAATTGTGCTGAGGTAGGGAATGGATACAAAAAATTCAAAACAGGCCAAATTTTCAAGAAGATAGTATGAAGAGGTAAGTTTTACTCACTCTCTTATTAAAGAAAGGAAAATGGATAAAAGCTCCACCTCAGGAAGTATTAGACTCATGCAATCTAATCTACAAAAAGTTTTCAACTCACACCAGTCGACTGACCATTGGCAAAAAGTCTACAAACAATAAATGCTGAAGAGGTTTTAGAGAACTGTGTACCCTCTAGCTGCTGGTGAGATGCAAAAGGGTTAAACGCTAATAATGAGAACAGAAAGGAGCTGCGTTGAAAAGGAAAAATTGAGGTACCATTCAATCCAGCAGACGCACCAATGGGCCTCTCACCTGAGAAGACCAGAATGAAGAAGACCCGGGCTGCAAAAACTGCACTGCAGCCTTATTCACCATAGCCAAGACAGTGAAGCAACCAAAATGTCCATCAACAGATGAAAGGATAAAGAAGAAGTGGTCCATGTACACAATGAATACTAGCCATGGAAAACAATGAAACACTGCTCTTTGAGGCACCATAGATGATCTTGGAGATAATCACAGAACATGAGGTAAGTCGGAAAGCAGAAGTCCTATATCCTATGATATCACTTATAGGCGTTATCTAATAACTGACACAAATGAACATATTTCCACAGAGAAAGTCAATCACAGACTTATTAAAAAAAAACTATGCTTACCTAAAAGGAAAGGTGGGGGGAATGGATAAATGAAGATTAGCGTTACCATATGTATACAAATACATATTATATACATATATCAAAAAGACCGACCATATAGCAAGGAAGGTTTACGGAACACTCTGTAATAATTTACAGGGGAAGAGGATCTCTACATAAATAGGTATATAGAATATGTAGATGAACCAGAGTGTGTACACCTTGGACAAGCAACATTCTAACCATTACCCCAATTGAAAAAATTAAAACAACGAACTAGGAGTAATGAGACATAAACTTATGGGGGGTTTTCCTGGCACATTCCATTCAAATTTACAACCTAGGCAAACGACTTCCAGAACGGCTCTGCTGCCCCAGTACCCAGATTTGGGAATGGAGAAATGCTGCATCCTTGTGGCCGTTTCCCACCACAGCAGCTTTAAACCCACTGCAAAAGGTCACTAAATATTCACCAATTGCAGGTCTGTAAATGACACCTGCCCTCCAAAAAATACTGAGGTCGAAAATCGACCAAAAAATTCTAGAGTGCAACCTTCCAAAAAGAAAATTTGAAGAGGTATATTATACTCACACTTTTGTTCTTTTTTCTTTTAACAGAAAAGAAAAAGGCGTGGAAAAATGATGAATTGTAGGAATTTTTACAGACATGTAAACCCAAATTACAAACACCTATCAGCTCACACCAGTCAGAATGGCCATCAACAAATATGCTGCAAACAAGAAATGCTGACGTGATTGTGGAGAAGTGCGTACCCTCGATTCTAAGGGGGACGTGGTAAGAGCCACTAATGAAAGCACAATTGAGGTGCCTTGAAAAGGTAAACGTTGAGCTACCATACCAGTCAATCAATCATAACCACTGCTGGGTCTATCACCTGAGAAAATGAAAATCAAAAATCACAGGCTGGCAATCCTGCCCTCCAGCAATATTTACCATAGGCAACACTTGGAAGCAAGGAAAATGTCCATCAACAGAGGAGTGCACCAAGAAGAAGTGGTCCATGTACACAATGGAATATTAGCCACGGAAAACACTGAAGCGCTGCTCTTTGAGGCACCACAGATGAGCCTGGAGATAATCACAAAACATGAAGTAGGTCGGAAAGCAAAAGACCTATAGCCTATAATATCACTTATGGTATTAACTAATAACTGACACAGATGAACATATTTCCAAAGAGAAAGACACTCACAGGCTTAGAAAACAAAACAAACTATGCTCATCTAAAAGGAAAGGAGGGGGGAAATTGAGAAATGAGGATTAGTGTTACTATACATATACAAATACATATTATATACATGTATCAAAAAGACCGAACATATAGCAAGGGAGGTCGATGGAACACTGTAATATTTTACATGGGAAGAGGATCTGTACATTAATAGACATACATAATGTACAAATGGACCAGATGGTGTACACCTAGGACAAACAATATTCTAAACTTTACCCAGATTAAAAAAATTTTAAAAACCAAGAAGAAGTAATGAGACATAAACTTATGGGGATTTCTCCTGGCAAATTCCATTCTAATTTACAACCTAGGACAATGACTTCCAGAAGGGCTCTGCTGCCCTAGTACCCAGATTGGGGAATGGAGAAAAGCTACCTCCTTGTGGACGTTTCCCACAACAGCAGCTTTGAACCCACTGCAAAAGGTCACTAAATTTTCACCAACTTGCAGTTCTGTCAATGACACCTGCCCTCCAAAAAATTTCTGGGGTCAAAAATCGACCAAAAAATTCAAAAGAGGGCAACCTTCGAAGAAGTCAATTTCAAGAGCTCTATTATACTTACGGTTTTTTCTTTTAAAGAGAAAAGAAAAAGGCGTAGGAATATGATGAATTTAAAAATTTTAATGTCATGCATACCCATATTACAAAAACCTATCAGCTCACAGCAATCAGAATGGCCATTAGGAAAAATGCTGCCAAAAATAAACGGTGAAGGGAGTGTGGAGAAATGCGTACCCTCGGTTGTAAGGGGGGGCATGTAAAGAGCCACTAATGAAAACACAACGTAGGTGCTTTGAAAAGGGAAACATTGAGCTACCAGTCAATCAATCACAACCACTGCTTGGCCTATCACCTGAGAAAATGAGAATCAAAAATCACAGGCTGGCAAACCTGTACGCCAGCAATATTTACCATAGCCAGCACTTGGAAGCAATGAAAATGTCCATCAACCGAGGAATGCACCAAGAAGAAGTGGTCCACGTACACAATGGAATATTACTCTAATAATAAATATAAATTGAATTAAAAACAAACAAAAGCAAGGAGACATCAACATTTGTGGGTTTATCCGGGCACATTGCACTCTAATTTATAACCGAAGAACACCACTGGCCGGTAGGTCTGTTTCCCTAGTACCAGCATGGGGAACGTAGAAAGGCTGCCGCTCTCTGGCCATTACCTGCAAAAGCAGGTTTAAAGCCTGAGCTAATGGTCACTTCATATGAACAAGTACTTCAGGGCTGTAAATGAAACCTGCCCTCAAAATGTCTTGAGGGAGATAATGGCCAAAATATTTCAAATGGTGACACATACTTTAAGAAAACACTTTGAAGAAATAAGCTCTAATCACAGCTGGAAAAATTAAAAGGACATGTCTTAAAGCTCAATTTCAACACATTATGAGACACATGCAAATTCAACCACAAAGAGGTATCAGCTCACACCACTCAGAATAACCATCAGCAAAAACTACAAAGAATAAATGCTGAAGGTGCTGGGAAGAAATACATACCCTCCACTTTAAGTGGGACGTAACCTGGAAAGAGCCACTAAGGAGAACAGAATAGAGGTGCCTTTAAAAGGTAACCATTGAGCTACCATATGATCTAGCAGACCTATGCCTAGACCTATAAACGAAGAAGAGAGAATTGGAAGGACACAGGCACGCAAATCTACATTGCATAGTATTACAATAGCCAAGATATGGAAGTAACCAAAAAGTCCACCGACAGATGGGTGGACAAAGAAGTACTGCTACCTGTACAGATGGAATAAGAGCTAGTGAAAAAATGAAACAATGCCATTTGCAGCACCATAGATGAGTCTAGAAGTAATCACGCAACTTGGAGTAAGTGAGAAAGCGAAAGACACATATCCTATCATATCACATATAGGTGTTACCTAAAAAATGATACAAACAAAAGATATTTCCACAGAGAAACACTATCATAGATTCATTAAAAAAACTTATGGTTCACCAAATGGAAAGGTGTGAGGATTGGATACATTACCATATTGAGGTTAACAGAGAGATACAAACACATGTGAAATATATAATCACCAAAGACCTACGCAATACCAAGAGAAGACTACTCAACATTGTGTCATAACCTACATGGGAAAAGGATCCGAAGAATAGATATATGCATATGTGTGAAAGAACCACATCTTGCACACCTAGAACAAACAAAACATTGTAATCAAGTTTGCTGTGATAAAAAATAAAAATTAAGTTCAAAATACCAACAAGAAGTAATGAGACATAAACTTAAAGGGCTTTTTCCTCGCACATTCCATTCTAATTTACAACCTAGAACACCACTTCCAGTAAGGCTCTGTTGCCCTAGAAACCAGATTTGGTAAAGGAGAAATGCTGCCGCCTTGTGGCCGATTCCCGCAAGAGCAGCTTTTAACCCACAGCTAATGGTCACTTACCATTCACAAGGACTCAGGGCTGTAAAGGACACCTGCCCTCAAAATTGTGCTGAGGTAGGGAATGGATACAAAAAATTCAAAACAGGCCAAATTTTCAAGAAGATAGTATGAAGAGGTAAGTTTTACTCACTCTCTTATTAAAGAAAGGAAAATGGATAAAAGCTCCACCTCAGGAAGTATTAGACTCATGCAATCTAATCTACAAAAAGTTTTCAACTCACACCAGTCGACTGACCATTGGCAAAAAGTCTACAAACAATAAATGCTGAAGAGGTTTTAGAGAACTGTGTACCCTCTAGCTGCTGGTGAGATGCAAAAGGGTTAAACGCTAATAATGAGAACAGAAAGGAGCTGCGTTGAAAAGGAAAAATTGAGGTACCATTCAATCCAGCAGGCGCACCAATGGGCCTCTCACCTGAGAAGACCAGAATGAAGAAGACCCGGGCTGCAAAAACTGCACTGCAGCCTTATTCACCATAGCCAAGACAGTGAAGCAACCAAAATGTCCATCAACAGATGAAAGGATAAAGAAGAAGTGGTCCATGTACACAATGAATACTAGCCATGGAAAACAATGAAACACTGCTCTTTGAGGCACCATAGATGATCTTGGAGATAATCACAGAACATGAGGTAAGTCGGAAAGCAGAAGTCCTATATCCTATGATATCACTTATAGGCGTTATCTAATAACTGACACAAATGAACATATTTCCACAGAGAAAGTCAATCACAGACTTATTAAAAAAAAAACTATGCTTACCTAAAAGGAAAGGTGGGGGGAATGGATAAATGAAGATTAGCGTTACCATATGTATACAAATACATATTATATACATATATCAAAAAGACCGACCATATAGCAAGGAAGGTTTACGGAACACTCTGTAATAATTTACAGGGGAAGAGGATCTCTACATAAATAGGTATATAGAATATGTAGATGAACCAGAGTGTGTACACCTTGGACAAGCAACATTCTAACCATTACCCCAATTGAAAAAATTAAAACAACGAACTAGGAGTAATGAGACATAAACTTATGGGGGGTTTTCCTGGCACATTCCATTCAAATTTACAACCTAGGCAAACGACTTCCAGAACGGCTCTGCTGCCCTAGTACCCAGATTTGGGAATGGAGAAATGCTGCATCCTTGTGGCCGTTTCCCACCACAGCAGCTTTAAACCCACTGCAAAAGGTCACTAAATATTCACCAATTGCAGGTCTGTAAATGACACCTGCCCTCCAAAAAATACTGAGGTCGAAAATCGACCAAAAAATTCTAGAGTGCAACCTTCCAAAAAGAAAATTTGAAGAGGTATATTATACTCACACTTTTGTTCTTTTTTCTTTTAACAGAAAAGAAAAAGGCGTGGAAAAATGATGAATTGTAGGAATTTTTACAGACATGTAAACCCAAATTACAAACACCTATCAGCTCACACCAGTCAGAATGGCCATCAACAAATATGCTGCAAACAAGAAATGCTGACGTGATTGTGGAGAAGTGCGTACCCTCGATTCTAAGGGGGACGTGGTAAGAGCCACTAATGAAAGCACAATTGAGGTGCCTTGAAAAGGTAAACGTTGAGCTACCATACCAGTCAATCAATCATAACCACTGCTGGGTCTATCACCTGAGAAAATGAAAATCAAAAATCACAGGCTGGCAATCCTGCCCTCCAGCAATATTTACCATAGGCAACACTTGGAAGCAAGGAAAATGTCCATCAACAGAGGAGTGCACCAAGAAGAAGTGGTCCATGTACACAATGGAATATTAGCCACGGAAAACACTGAAGCGCTGCTCTTTGAGGCACCACAGATGAGCCTGGAGATAATCACAAAACATGAAGTAGGTCGGAAAGCAAAAGACCTATAGCCTATAATATCACTTATGGTATTAACTAATAACTGACACAGATGAACATATTTCCAAAGAGAAAGACACTCACAGGCTTAGAAAACAAAACAAACTATGCTCATCTAAAAGGAAAGGAGGGGGGAAATTGAGAAATGAGGATTAGTGTTACTATACATATACAAATACATATTATATACATGTATCAAAAAGACCGAACATATAGCAAGGGAGGTCGATGGAACACTGTAATATTTTACATGGGAAGAGGATCTGTACATTAATAGACATACATAATGTACAAATGGACCAGATGGTGTACACCTAGGACAAACAATATTCTAAACTTTACCCAGATTAAAAAAATTTTAAAAACCAAGAAGAAGTAATGAGACATAAACTTATGGGGATTTCTCCTGGCAAATTCCATTCTAATTTACAACCTAGGACAATGACTTCCAGAAGGGCTCTGCTGCCCTAGTACCCAGATTGGGGAATGGAGAAAAGCTACCTCCTTGTGGACGTTTCCCACAACAGCAGCTTTGAACCCACTGCAAAAGGTCACTAAATTTTCACCAACTTGCAGTTCTGTAAATGACACCTGCCCTCCAAAAAATTTCTGGGGTCAAAAATCGACCAAAAAATTCAAAAGAGGGCAACCTTCGAAGAAGTCAATTTCAAGAGCTCTATTATACTTACGTTTTTTTCTTTTAAAGAGAAAAGAAAAAGGCGTAGGAATATGATGAATTTAAAAATTTTAATGTCATGCATACCCATATTACAAAAACCTATCAGCTCACAGCAATCAGAATGGCCATTAGGAAAAATGCTGCCAAAAATAAACGGTGAAGGGAGTGTGGAGAAATGCGTACCCTCGGTTGTAAGGGGGGGCATGTAAAGAGCCACTAATGAAAACACAGCGTAGGTGCTTTGAAAAGGGAAACATTGAGCTACCAGTCAATCAATCACAACCACTGCTTGGCCTATCACCTGAGAAAATGAGAATCAAAAATCACAGGCTGGCAAACCTGTACGCCAGCAATATTTACCATAGCCAGCACTTGGAAGCAATGAAAATGTCCATCAACCGAGGAATGCACCAAGAAGAAGTGGTCCACGTACACAATGGAATATTACTCTAATAATAAATATAAATTGAATTAAAAACAAACAAAAGCAAGGAGACATCAACATTTGTGGGTTTATCCGGGCACATTGCACTCTAATTTATAACCGAAGAACACCACTGGCCGGTAGGTCTGTTTCCCTAGTACCAGCATGGGGAACGTAGAAAGGCTGCCGCTCTCTGGCCATTACCTGCAAAAGCAGGTTTAAAGCCTGAGCTAATGGTCACTTCATATGAACAAGTACTTCAGGGCTGTAAATGAAACCTGCCCTCAAAATGTCTTGAGGGAGATAATGGCCAAAATATTTCAAATGGTGACACATACTTTAAGAAAACACTTTGAAGAAATAAGCTCTAATCACAGCTGGAAAAATTAAAAGGACATGTCTTAAAGCTCAATTTCAACACATTATGAGACACATGCAAATTCAACCACAAAGAGGTATCAGCTCACACCACTCAGAATAACCATCAGCAAAAACTACAAAGAATAAATGCTGAAGGTGCTGGGAAGAAATACATACCCTCCACTTTAAGTGGGACGTAACCTGGAAAGAGCCACTAAGGAGAACAGAATAGAGGTGCCTTTAAAAGGTAACCATTGAGCTACCATATGATCTAGCAGACCTATGCCTAGACCTATAAACGAAGAAGAGAGAATTGGAAGGACACAGGCACGCAAATCTACATTGCATAGTATTACAATAGCCAAGATATGGAAGTAACCAAAAAGTCCACCGACAGATGGGTGGACAAAGAAGTACTGCTACCTGTACAGATGGAATAAGAGCTAGTGAAAAAATGAAACAATGCCATTTGCAGCACCATAGATGAGTCTAGAAGTAATCACGCAACTTGGAGTAAGTGAGAAAGCGAAAGACACATATCCTATCATATCACATATAGGTGTTACCTAAAAAATGATACAAACAAAAGATATTTCCACAGAGAAACACTATCATAGATTCATTAAAAAAACTTATGGTTCACCAAATGGAAAGGTGTGAGGATTGGATACATTACCATATTGAGGTTAACAGAGAGATACAAACACATGTGAAATATATAATCACCAAAGACCTACGCAATACCAAGAGAAGACTACTCAACATTGTGTCATAACCTACATGGGAAAAGGATCCGAAGAATAGATATATGCATATGTGTGAAAGAACCACATCTTGCACACCTAGAACAAACAAAACATTGTAATCAAGTTTGCTGTGATAAAAAATAAAAATTAAGTTCAAAATACCAACAAGAAGTAATGAGACATAAACTTAAAGGGCTTTTTCCTCGCACATTCCATTCTAATTTACAACCTAGAACACCACTTCCAGTAAGGCTCTGTTGCCCTAGAAACCAGATTTGGTAAAGGAGAAATGCTGCCGCCTTGTGGCCGATTCCCGCAAGAGCAGCTTTTAACCCACAGCTAATGGTCACTTACCATTCACAAGGACTCAGGGCTGTAAAGGACACCTGCCCTCAAAATTGTGCTGAGGTAGGGAATGGATACAAAAAATTCAAAACAGGCCAAATTTTCAAGAAGATAGTATGAAGAGGTAAGTTTTACTCACTCTCTTATTAAAGAAAGGAAAATGGATAAAAGCTCCACCTCAGGAAGTATTAGACTCATGCAATCTAATCTACAAAAAGTTTTCAACTCACACCAGTCGACTGACCATTGGCAAAAAGTCTACAAACAATAAATGCTGAAGAGGTTTTAGAGAACTGTGTACCCTCTAGCTGCTGGTGAGATGCAAAAGGGTTAAACGCTAATAATGAGAACAGAAAGGAGCTGCGTTGAAAAGGAAAAATTGAGGTACCATTCAATCCAGCAGGCGCACCAATGGGCCTCTCACCTGAGAAGACCAGAATGAAGAAGACCCGGGCTGCAAAAACTGCACTGCAGCCTTATTCACCATAGCCAAGACAGTGAAGCAACCAAAATGTCCATCAACAGATGAAAGGATAAAGAAGAAGTGGTCCATGTACACAATGAATACTAGCCATGGAAAACAATGAAACACTGCTCTTTGAGGCACCATAGATGATCTTGGAGATAATCACAGAACATGAGGTAAGTCGGAAAGCAGAAGTCCTATATCCTATGATATCACTTATAGGCGTTATCTAATAACTGACACAAATGAACATATTTCCACAGAGAAAGTCAATCACAGACTTATTAAAAAAAAAACTATGCTTACCTAAAAGGAAAGGTGGGGGGAATGGATAAATGAAGATTAGCGTTACCATATGTATACAAATACATATTATATACATATATCAAAAAGACCGACCATATAGCAAGGAAGGTTTACGGAACACTCTGTAATAATTTACAGGGGAAGAGGATCTCTACATAAATAGGTATATAGAATATGTAGATGAACCAGAGTGTGTACACCTTGGACAAGCAACATTCTAACCATTACCCCAATTGAAAAAATTAAAACAACGAACTAGGAGTAATGAGACATAAACTTATGGGGGGTTTTCCTGGCACATTCCATTCAAATTTACAACCTAGGCAAACGACTTCCAGAACGGCTCTGCTGCCCTAGTACCCAGATTTGGGAATGGAGAAATGCTGCATCCTTGTGGCCGTTTCCCACCACAGCAGCTTTAAACCCACTGCAAAAGGTCACTAAATATTCACCAATTGCAGGTCTGTAAATGACACCTGCCCTCCAAAAAATACTGAGGTCGAAAATCGACCAAAAAATTCTAGAGTGCAACCTTCCAAAAAGAAAATTTGAAGAGGTATATTATACTCACACTTTTGTTCTTTTTTCTTTTAACAGAAAAGAAAAAGGCGTGGAAAAATGATGAATTGTAGGAATTTTTACAGACATGTAAACCCAAATTACAAACACCTATCAGCTCACACCAGTCAGAATGGCCATCAACAAATATGCTGCAAACAAGAAATGCTGACGTGATTGTGGAGAAGTGCGTACCCTCGATTCTAAGGGGGACGTGGTAAGAGCCACTAATGAAAGCACAATTGAGGTGCCTTGAAAAGGTAAACGTTGAGCTACCATACCAGTCAATCAATCATAACCACTGCTGGGTCTATCACCTGAGAAAATGAAAATCAAAAATCACAGGCTGGCAATCCTGCCCTCCAGCAATATTTACCATAGGCAACACTTGGAAGCAAGGAAAATGTCCATCAACAGAGGAGTGCACCAAGAAGAAGTGGTCCATGTACACAATGGAATATTAGCCACGGAAAACACTGAAGCGCTGCTCTTTGAGGCACCACAGATGAGCCTGGAGATAATCACAAAACATGAAGTAGGTCGGAAAGCAAAAGACCTATAGCCTATAATATCACTTATGGTATTAACTAATAACTGACACAGATGAACATATTTCCAAAGAGAAAGACACTCACAGGCTTAGAAAACAAAACAAACTATGCTCATCTAAAAGGAAAGGAGGGGGGAAATTGAGAAATGAGGATTAGTGTTACTATACATATACAAATACATATTATATACATGTATCAAAAAGACCGAACATATAGCAAGGGAGGTCGATGGAACACTGTAATATTTTACATGGGAAGAGGATCTGTACATTAATAGACATACATAATGTACAAATGGACCAGATGGTGTACACCTAGGACAAACAATATTCTAAACTTTACCCAGATTAAAAAAATTTTAAAAACCAAGAAGAAGTAATGAGACATAAACTTATGGGGATTTCTCCTGGCAAATTCCATTCTAATTTACAACCTAGGACAATGACTTCCAGAAGGGCTCTGCTGCCCTAGTACCCAGATTGGGGAATGGAGAAAAGCTACCTCCTTGTGGACGTTTCCCACAACAGCAGCTTTGAACCCACTGCAAAAGGTCACTAAATTTTCACCAACTTGCAGTTCTGTCAATGACACCTGCCCTCCAAAAAATTTCTGGGGTCAAAAATCGACCAAAAAATTCAAAAGAGGGCAACCTTCGAAGAAGTCAATTTCAAGAGCTCTATTATACTTACGGTTTTTTCTTTTAAAGAGAAAAGAAAAAGGCGTAGGAATATGATGAATTTAAAAATTTTAATGTCATGCATACCCATATTACAAAAACCTATCAGCTCACAGCAATCAGAATGGCCATTAGGAAAAATGCTGCCAAAAATAAACGGTGAAGGGAGTGTGGAGAAATGCGTACCCTCGGTTGTAAGGGGGGGCATGTAAAGAGCCACTAATGAAAACACAACGTAGGTGCTTTGAAAAGGGAAACATTGAGCTACCAGTCAATCAATCACAACCACTGCTTGGCCTATCACCTGAGAAAATGAGAATCAAAAATCACAGGCTGGCAAACCTGTACGCCAGCAATATTTACCATAGCCAGCACTTGGAAGCAATGAAAATGTCCATCAACCGAGGAATGCACCAAGAAGAAGTGGTCCACGTACACAATGGAATATTACTCTAATAATAAATATAAATTGAATTAAAAAACAAACAAAAGCAAGGAGACATCAACATTTGTGGGTTTATCCGGGCACATTGCACTCTAATTTATAACCGAAGAACACCACTGGCCGGTAGGTCTGTTTCCCTAGTACCAGCATGGGGAACGTAGAAAGGCTGCCGCTCTCTGGCCATTACCTGCAAAAGCAGGTTTAAAGCCTGAGCTAATGGTCACTTCATATGAACAAGTACTTCAGGGCTGTAAATGAAACCTGCCCTCAAAATGTCTTGAGGGAGATAATGGCCAAAATATTTCAAATGGTGACACATACTTTAAGAAAACACTTTGAAGAAATAAGCTCTAATCACAGCTGGAAAAATTAAAAGGACATGTCTTAAAGCTCAATTTCAACACATTATGAGACACATGCAAATTCAACCACAAAGAGGTATCAGCTCACACCACTCAGAATAACCATCAGCAAAAACTACAAAGAATAAATGCTGAAGGTGCTGGGAAGAAATACATACCCTCCACTTTAAGTGGGACGTAACCTGGAAAGAGCCACTAAGGAGAACAGAATAGAGGTGCCTTTAAAAGGTAACCATTGAGCTACCATATGATCTAGCAGACCTATGCCTAGACCTATAAACGAAGAAGAGAGAATTGGAAGGACACAGGCACGCAAATCTACATTGCATAGTATTACAATAGCCAAGATATGGAAGTAACCAAAAAGTCCACCGACAGATGGGTGGACAAAGAAGTACTGCTACCTGTACAGATGGAATAAGAGCTAGTGAAAAAATGAAACAATGCCATTTGCAGCACCATAGATGAGTCTAGAAGTAATCACGCAACTTGGAGTAAGTGAGAAAGCGAAAGACACATATCCTATCATATCACATATAGGTGTTACCTAAAAAATGATACAAACAAAGATATTTCCACAGAGAAACACTATCATAGATTCATTAAAAAAACTTATGGTTCCCCAAATGGAAAGGTGTGAGGATTGGATACATTACCATATTGAGGTTAACAGAGAGATACAAACACATGTGAAATATATAATCACCAAAGACCTACGCAATACCAAGAGAAGACTACTCAACATTGTGTCATAACCTACATGGGAAAAGGATCCGAAGAATAGATATATGCATATGTGTGAAAGAACCACATCTTGCACACCTAGAACAAACAAAACATTGTAATCAAGTTTGCTGTGATAAGAAATAAAAATTAAGTTCAAAATACCAACAAGAAGTAATGAGACATAAACTTAAAGGGCTTTTTCCTCGCACATTCCATTCTAATTTACAACCTAGAACACCACTTCCAGTAAGGCTCTGTTGCCCTAGAAACCAGATTTGGTAAAGGAGAAATGCTGCCGCCTTGTGGCCGATTCCCGCAAGAGCAGCTTTTAACCCACAGCTAATGGTCACTTACCATTCACAAGGACTCAGGGCTGTAAAGGACACCTGCCCTCAAAATTGTGCTGAGGTAGGGAATGGATACAAAAAATTCAAAACAGGCCAAATTTTCAAGAAGATAGTATGAAGAGGTAAGTTTTACTCACTCTCTTATTAAAGAAAGGAAAATGGATAAAAGCTCCACCTCAGGAAGTATTAGACTCATGCAATCTAATCTACAAAAAGTTTTCAACTCACACCAGTCGACTGACCATTGGCAAAAAGTCTACAAACAATAAATGCTGAAGAGGTTTTAGAGAACTGTGTACCCTCTAGCTGCTGGTGAGATGCAAAAGGGTTAAACGCTAATAATGAGAACAGAAAGGAGCTGCGTTGAAAAGGAAAAATTGAGGTACCATTCAATCCAGCAGGCGCACCAATGGGCCTCTCACCTGAGAAGACCAGAATGAAGAAGACCCGGGCTGCAAAAACTGCACTGCAGCCTTATTCACCATAGCCAAGACAGTGAAGCAACCAAAATGTCCATCAACAGATGAAAGGATAAAGAAGAAGTGGTCCATGTACACAATGAATACTAGCCATGGAAAACAATGAAACACTGCTCTTTGAGGCACCATAGATGATCTTGGAGATAATCACAGAACATGAGGTAAGTCGGAAAGCAGAAGTCCTATATCCTATGATATCACTTATAGGCGTTATCTAATAACTGACA